>NW_027635657.1:0-50159 GCF_903797595.1 Erithacus rubecula | reverse complement strand
GGGATCGGCTCAGGGGATTCACTGGGTATACTGGGGAAACTGGGGGATCAGCGCAGGGGATTCATTGGGGTTACTGGGGAAACTGGGGGATCGGCTGAGGGGATTCATTGGGGTTACTGGGGAAACTGGGGGATCGGCTCAGGGATTCACTGGGGTTTACTGGGGAAATTGGGGGGGATCAGCTCAGGGATTCACTGGGAATACTGGGGAAACTGGGGGATCGGGGACAGAAACATGGGGTTTACTGGGGAAACTGGGGGGGATCGGCTCAGGGGATTCACTGGGGTTTACTGGGGAAACTGGGGGATCGGCTCAGGGAATTTATTGGGGTTTATTGGGGAAAACAATGGGGGGATCAGTGACAGAAATATGGGAGTTACTGGGAAAAACAACGGGAAATCTGACACAAAAATGGGATTTTGGATATAAACAGTGGCCATTCCCAGTCTGGGGTCAGGTTTATGGGATAGGCAGTGCCATGCCCAGTTTGGGGTCAGGTTTATGGGATGGGCAGTGCCATTCCCAGTCTGGGGTCAGGTTTATGGGATGGGCAGTGCCATTCCCAGTCTGGGGTCAGGTTTATGGGATGGGCAGTGGCCATTCCCAGTTTGGGGTCAGGTTTATGGGATGGGCAGTGCCATGCCCAGTCTGGGGTCAGGTTTATGGGATGGGCAGTGCCATTCCCAGTTTGGGGTCAGGTTTAGGGGATGGGCAGTGCCATTCCCAGTTTGGGGTCAGGTTTATGGGATGGGCAGTGCCATGCCCAGTCTGGGGTCAGGTTTATGGGATGGGCAGTGCCATGCCCAGTCTGGGGTCAGGTTTATGGGATGGGCAGTGGCCATTCCCAGTCTGGGGTCAGGTTTATGGGATGGGCAGTGGCCATTCCCAGTTTGGGGTCAAGTTTAGGGGATGGGCAGTGCCATTCCCAGTCTGGGGTCAGGTTTATGGGATGGGCAGTGCCATTCCCAGTTTGGGGTCAGGTTTATGGGATGGGCAGTGCAATGCCCAGTTTGGGGTCAGGTTTATGGGATGGGCAGTGCCATTCCCAGTTTGGGGTCAGGTTTATGGGATGGGCAGTGCCATGCCCAGTTTGGGTTTGGGGTTTGGGGTTTGGGGTGGGCTCTCACCGCTGTCTGGGCTGTGATGTGAGTGCACCCCACAATCTTGGCCCCAGCCAGGGGTTTCTCCCCCTGGGCTCTCTTCCTCAGAGCCATCAGAGCCGGCATCTCTGCAGGAGAACGGAGAGGGATCCAGGGATTGTGGGAGTATGGGATGGGATAGGATCCATGGGATGGGATTATGGGAGAATGGGAAAATGGGATGGGATCAATGGGATGGGATGGGATGGGAATAGATGGGATGGGAAAATGGGATCCATTGGACAGGATGGCATCAATGGGATGGGATTGGATGGGATGGGATGGGATGGGATGGGATGGGATGGAATCAGTGGGATGGGATCCATGGGATGGGAAGGGATAGTGGGATTAATGGGAAGGGAATGGATGGGATCCATGGGATGGAATAATGGGATCATGGGATGGGATGAGATCCATGGGATGGGAAGAGATGGTATCAATGGGATGGGATGAGATCCATGGGATGGGATGAGATGGGAATAGATGGGATAATGGGATCAATTGGACAAGAATGGGAATGGATGGGATCCATGGGAATGGGATGGGATGGGATGAGATCCATGGGATGGGAAGGGATGGTGGGATTAATGGGATGGGATTGGATGGGATCCATGGGATGGAATAATGGGAAAATGGGATGGGATGAGATCCATGGGATGGGATGGGATGGGACAGGATGGGATGGGATAACGGGATAATGGGATCAACAGAATAGATTCCCACAGAACTTCCCCACTCCCCAAACCCCACAGATCTCCCCCATCCCCCAGCACCTCCCACCCCATGAGGAGTGGCTCAGCTGCCCAGCCCTGCCCCTGGGGTCACTCCCCCTGGGCTGGGGTCACTCCCCCTGGGCTGGGGTCACTCACCCTGGGCTGGGGTCACTCACCCTGCTCGGCGATCTCGATCTCGCGCCGCCCGAACTCGGCCTGTTTGATGTTCTTGACGCAGAAATCGCTGCTGCCCTTGGAGTTCTTCTGCTGCTTGTCCCGGGGGGAGGTCTCATCATCAGAGCTGTCTGTGTAGGATGCAGCTGGGGGAGCACAGCACGCCAGAAACAATTATTTTGGAATTTTTTTGAATTTTTTAATTTAATTTTTACATTTTTTTTAAATTTTTAAAAAATTTTTTTAAAATTTTTTCAAATTTTTAGTTTTTTTTATTTTTAATTTTTAAGTCTTTTTATTTTTATTTTTTTATTTTTAATTTTATAAATTTTTAAAATTTTTAAAAGTTTTTAATTATTTTAATTTTTTTTTAATTTTTAAATTTTTTAGTTTTTAATTTTTAAATTTTTTAAATTTTTTATTTTAATTTTTAATTTTTTCATTTTAAAATTTTTTCTATTTTTTAATTTTTAAATTTAATTTTAAATTTTAAAAAATTTTTTTGAATTTTTAAAAATTTTTTAAAAATTATTTTTTGGCATCAAACTGTCTCGGTATGAAGGATAAGTATTTGTTAATAAAGGCAGAAGCTTTTTTTTTTTTTAATGGAGAATGTAAACTTCTTTCTTCTAAATTATTATTATCATTTTGAAATGAAGGGGTTTTTAGGCAAAGATGGGGGAATTAGAAAGAACAATTTTTTAGAAAGAACAATTTTTTAGAAATAACAATTGTTTAGAAACAACAATTTTTTACTAGGAAAATTAAACTAGAAATGCAATATTGCAAAGAACAATTTAGAGTTAGAATACAACTTGCCACCCTGTCACTCAGGGTACTGGCAGCACTTTAATTAAATTAATTAATCTGCAGTGGCAGATGTGGTTCAGCTGAAGCAATGGTTTTATAGAAGGGTGAATTTATTTTTTAAGGTTTAGGGATGATGTGGAAAAGTTCAGGGGTTTTTTTGGAATTTAGTGGAAATATGGTATTTTTTTGTCCAAAATCTCATTTTTTCTCTGGCTAGGAAAGGCTTGGCTCCTGCCCTGGCTGGAGCATCTCCCAGTGGGATGATGGAATTTTCTCAGCCATGCCCTGGGACTCAGTGGCCATGAACAGGAGATATCTCCTGGAGGGAGGATGGGCTGTGGGAAGATAAAGATGATTGCCCAGCTGGTTTAAAGATGCCCATGAGCAGATAATGTGTGCCAGGAGATCAGGGGCACTGCCACACCCAGTTTTAAACAATGACCCATTAACAGGAGATATCTCCCACAGAGATAAGAATCACTGCCACACCCAGTTTTAAACAATGGCCCATTAACAGGTGATACCTGCTGGATGAAGGGTGGGTCATGGGAAAGATAAAGATGATTGCCCAGCTGGTTTAAAGATAACCATGAGCAGATAGGAATAAAACAGAAAAGTGAAATAAGAATCAAGTTTTCAGATGGGAAGAAATTGAAAAAAATGCTGTGAAAGTTAACTAAAAAATATCTTTTTGTAAGATATGGAGTGGACTGTATTACACTGGAAATTCCTATAAATTGTAAAAATTTTATAGGGGGGGGTTGAAGTCTTCGAGAAAAAAAATCCTTTGCCCTGAGGGAAAATGCCCTGTTCTAGAAAATAAAGTATGAACAAAGACATTTGGGAAAAAAAAAAAAAAAAAAAAAGAAATAGAAGTTTTGCTTTTGAACAGCTTGTCCTTAAAATAATAAAGGAGTCTGACAGGACCCAAAAGCTCTGGGAAGATGAGAGGAGTTCCACAATTCCCAGATTTTCCTGGATGGATGCAAAGAGTGAAAGAGAAGACACCAAAAAAATTTATTCTTCTCTTGAAAAAAATTCTTATAGGTAAAAAAAAAAACAACCTTCTCTCTAAAGTGAACTGAAATAATTATTGAAGTGAAAGACTGACTGAAGTGTCTGTGTTGTTAAAAAATATGAGAGATTGGGGGAGGAGAGAGTGATCTAAAAATTTTATTCCAAATCTTTTATTTTCTCTATGTTGTTAATAAATTTCTTCTTTATACCCTTTGAAGTTTTAAACCTGCCTTGTTTTTGCTTCTAATCTATGTTAAAACAGAAATTAAATATTTTAGAATTTAGAAACTTAAATTAAAACAAGACTCTGGATGGCCCTTCCAGGACTCAACTGGCCATTCCTCATGGAATTGTTCTGCTCCAAATCCAACAAATCCAAACCTGTACACTAGATTAATATTTTTTAAAAAATATTTTACACTAAAACCAAGACAAGAGGGATGCTCAAAGCAGGAATAAAATGTGGAAAAATTTCCTGGGAGGAACAGAACAGGGAGGAGAAAATGGGAAAGAGGAACAGCAGCAGCTGCACACTGGGGCCACACAGAGACAGCAGAAACACCAGAAAAATTAAATTTTACACAAAACTATAAAAGATATTTAGGGAAAAGCCCTTCAGGTGATCCCAAATCTACAGCAGGATCCTTGTGGAATTGTTTGGAACCCTAGGAAATTCCTCTCCCTAAAGTAAACTAAAAAAGATTATTTTTAATTTAGCAACTAACTAAAGTGTTTTTGTACACTGTTGTTAAAAAGAAGAAAGTGTAAAAGGGGGAAGGGATGGTCTGAAGGTTTTATTCTAAATTTATTGTTTCTTTATGTTGCTAATCAAGTTTTTCTTTACTCCTTTTACGTTTTAGGCCTGCCTTGCTTTTGCTCCTAATCCTGATTTACAGCAAAAAATTATTAAATCAACAAATCTAAATCTCTACACTAAATATTTCAAACTAAAAGACAAAATATTTCAAACTAAAGACAAGAGGGGTGCTCACAGCAGGAATAAAATGTTGAAAATTTTCCTGGGGGGAACAGGAAAGAGGAGAAAATGGGAGAGAGGAACAGCAGCAGCTGCACACTGGGGTCACAGAGAAACAGCAAAATCACCAGAAAAATGAAATTATACACAAAACTATACAAGACATTTAGGGAAAAGCCCTTCAGGTGATCCCAAACCTACAGCAGGATCCCTGTGGAATTGTTTGGAACCCTAGGAAATTCCTCTCCCTAAAGTAAACTAAAAAAGATTATTTTTAATTTAGCAACTAACTAAAGTGTTTTTGTACACTGTTGTTAAAAATATGAAGGTGTAAAGGGGGAAGGGATGGTCTGAAGGTTTTATTCTAAATTTATTGTTTCTTTATGTTGCTAATCAAGTTTTTCTTTACATCTTTTGCGTTTTAAGCCTGCCTTGCTTTTTCTCCTAATTCTATCTTACAGAAAAAAAAAAACTACATTAAAATCAACAGATCCAAACCTGTACACTAAATTAATATTTCAAACTAAAAGACAAAATATTTCAAACTAAAGACAAGAGGGGTGCTCACAGCAGGAATATGGAAAACTTTTCCTGGGGGGAAGAGAACAGGGAGGAGAAAATGGGAGAGAGGAACAGCAGCAGCTGCACACTGGGGTCACAAAGAAACAGCAAAATCACCAGAAAAATGAAATTATACACAAAACCATAAAAGACATTTAGGGAAAAGCCCTTCAGGTGATCCCAAACCTACAGCAGGTTGTTTCCTTATGTTGCTAATCAAGTTTTTCTTTACAGCTTTTACATTTTAGGCCTGACTCCTAATTCTATCTTACAGAAAAAATATAAGTATATTAAATCAACAAATCCAAACCTGTACACTAAATTAATATTTCAAACTAAAAGACAAAATATTTCAAACTAAAGACAAGAGGGATGCTCACAGCAGGAATATGGAAAACTTTTCCTGGGGGGAAGAGAACAGGGAGGAGAAAATGGGAGAGAGGAACAGCAGCAGCTGCACACTGGGGTCACAGAGAAACAGCAAAATCACCAGAAAAATGAAATTTTACACCAAAGCAGAGAAGAGAAGGAGGGAGAGTGCAGGGCAGGGCAGTGCTGGCACACCTGAGCTGTAGCTGTCGGTCGAGGACTGCGAGATGGAGCGCGACAGCGAGCGCCGGCCGATCTTGCTGGGGCGCTTGTTGAACTCCTGCTTCTGGTCAGCAAACTGGATCTGTGGGGAGACACCAGGGATGCACTGGGAAAAGCCACCAGCTGCATGCCAGGGAGACACAGCCTTCAGGAGACACCTGGCTCAGTCACAATTCCTGTGGTTTAATAGTAAATTGTTCGTTTTGTTTAATTTCAGTTTGTTTCATTTCAGTTTGTTTAATTTCAGTTTTTCCAGCCTGTTGATTTTTGGCTGCAGAACACAAATTTTTAGGAACCCGAGACAGGATCAGGAACACACATGGGAAGGAAAAATCCAGCCCCAACTGGAGCTGCAGCCAGGGCTGTGCTGGGATTAAGGTGCTGATCCTGGCGGGACGGGGCTTTGCACACACCAGGGGCTGTGTTACCCTGAGAAGCTGCTGCCTGAAATAACTTCCCTCTTCTGTCCTTCCCTTCCCTTCCCTTCCCTTCCCTTCCCTTCCCTTCCCTTCCCTTCCCTTCCCTTCCCTTCCCTTCCCTTCCCTTCCCTTCCCTTCCCTTCCCTTCCCTTCCCTTCCCTTCCCTTCCCTTCCCTTCCCTTCCCTTCCCTTCCCTTCCCTTCCCTTCCCTTTTCTGTCCTTTCCCTTTTTCATCCTTTCCCTTTTCTGTCCTTTTCGTTCCCTCTTCTGTCCTTCCCTTCCCTTTTCTCTCCTCTTCCTTCCCTTTTTTACCCTTTTCCTTCCCATAATTTAAACAAATCCCTCCAAGGCTGAGCAGCTCCATCAGAGGAGGTGACTGGTGTGAAACAGTACAGGAGACACACAGATTCTGACCAAGGGGGAATAATTTGGGTTAAATTCACATTTTCCTTTCTCACATCACCATTCCAAGGACACCAAACAACCATTTCACAGCACACAGTGATGTTGATAAACCACAACCCAAACCAAGTAAAGCTGGGAAACCTCCCCTGCAGGACCACAAGGGGTTAACGAGCTGAGTGCAGGTAAAGTTCCACTTCACATTCCAAATGAGTCAAATCTAAACCAGTTCCATCACAAAGAGCCACCTTGAGCTACTTCTCTGTGCAAAAAAAAAATCTCTTTATCCAAAGGTTTTCCTGCAAAACTTTCCTGTGCTGACCTGCAGACAGAACAACCACAGAGTGATGTTTGCCTCAAGAATTCACCATTCCCGAGAGAAAATGAGGAGAATCCCTCTGGAGATGGGAGTTTCTCCAACTGAGGAATAAACAATTGGGTGGAAACAGCAAGGGAAGAGAAGAGAGGTGAAGAAGCAGCTGCATTTCTGCATTTCTGAGAGAACCCACTGTGCCCTCACCTGGGCTTTCACCCCCGACTCGCCGTTGACGTTGTATTTCTTCTTGTTGGGCATGGTGGCTTTGCTGGCTGTCCCGAGCAGGGAATGCCAAATTTATGCCCAATTTATGCCCCATTTATACCCAGCAGCCCCATCCTGACCCTGCTGATCCTGCCCTCACCGGGGGTGGGAGGTGAAAGCAACCACTTGGATTTTCCCATTTTTTAATTTTTTTTTTTTTTTTGGCAGACCCCAAGGCTTAATGAGGCGTCCCAAGGAACAATTCCTGCCTGTGTTGGTTCTTTTTTTTTGGAGCTTTTTGAACGTGTGTGCATAACAATGCCTTATTTATGTAACCAGAACATTTCCCTGCTCACTGTAATTAACTCGCTAATTAAGCTCCTTTAACTAAGGTCCTCCCTCTTTTCCCCTCCCCCCCAATGTCAGATGATTGGAGCCTCGTTAGAAGGAAATTAACTAATGAGCAACTAAAACAACGGGGCTGTTTGTTGGATGGTGAAGTGGTTTTTAATTATTATTGTTTTAATTACCCCAGCCCTTGCTGTGTCCCCCATGGCAACCAGGGCAGAGTTTGTCCTTGGGAGGGTCCAGACTCCACCACCCACCCTGTGCTGCTCCAGCCCTTTGGGAATGTCTGGGGTTCAATGCAGGAGGTGGCAGCAATGTGTGTTCTGTCCCAGCTGGGGCAGTGCCCCTGATCTCCTGGCACACATTATCTGCTCATGGGCATCTTTAAACCAGCTGGGCAATCATCTTTATCTTCCCACAGCCCATCCTCCCTCCAGGAGATATCTCCTGTTCATGGCCACTGAGTCCCAGTGCATGGCTGAGAAAATTCCATCATCCCACTGGGAGATGCTCCAGCCAGGGCAGGAGCCAAGCCTTTCCTAGCCAGAGAAAAACTGACATTTGGACACCAAGGCACCTTCTTGCCACTGCATTCCAGAGGAAAACCAGAGCCTTGCACATCATCCCTGGAGCTTCAGAGGAAACTGCACCTTCTCCAGGAGCACTGCTCCAGCTGAGCCACATCTGCCCCTGCAGGAGGATGCAGCACCATGGAATGGGACTGTGCCACCACCCTGACTGACTGACTGTGCCAGCTTGGATTCTGACTCTGGCAGGGTTGGGATTGTTCTGTGTAATACTGCATTGCTATTGGAATTGTCCTAGTACAGAACTGTTATTCCTATTCCCATCTCTTTGCCTGAGAGCCCCTTAATTTCAAAATGATAATAATTTGGAGGGAGGGGGTTTCCATTCTCCATTTCAAAGAGAATCTCCTGCCTTTATTGGCAGAAATCTGTCCTTCAAACCAGGACAGGGAATTACAGAATGGTTTGGATTGGATGGGACCTTAAATCCCATCCAGTTCCAACCCAACACTTTCCCCTATCCCAGGTTGTTCCAGCCTTGGACAGTTCAGGGATGGAGCAGCCAGAGCTTCCCTGGGATGGGAATTACCCCAGGTAATAAATCAGCAGGGATAAAATGGATAACAATGCCAGCCTCTAAATGAGAATTAAAATTGGGGTCTGCTCATTCCACAGCCTGTCAGTGGGAAGAAATGATCCAAGGAGGAAAAAAATGGGAAAATCCATTGGCAGAGGCTGGTGAGGCTTTGGGATCTCCTCCAAACCAGCCCATCCTGTGATTCCACTCTGTGATCCCAAGGAAAAGGGGTTTGGGAAAAGCAGGATCCAGCTGATTTCTGACTGAATATGGGATAAAAAGCTCCCCCAGCCCTGAATGCTCCTGTACAGCAGGTTCACACCAGATTTACACTGGATTTACACTGGATTTACACTAGATTCATACCAGCTTTACACTGGATTTACACTGCATTTACACCTGATTTACACTGCATTTACACTGGATTCACACCTGATTTACACTGGATTTAGACCAGATTTACACAGGATCTAACCCAGATATACACTGGATTTACACTGCATTTACACCTGATTTACACTGTGTTTACAGCAGATTTACACCTGATTTACACTGGATTCACACCAGGTTTACACTGCATTTACACTGAATTCACACCTGATTTACACTGGATTTACACCAGATTTACACAGGATTTAACCCGGATATACACTGGATTTACACTGCATTTACACTGGATTCACACCTGATTTACACTGGATTTACACCAGATTTACACAGGATTTAACCCAAATATACACTGGATTTACACTGCAATCACACCTGATTTACACTGCATTTACACTGGATTCACACCTGATTTACACCAGATTTACACAGGATTTAACCCAAATATACACTGGATTTACACTGCAATCACACCTGATTTACACTGCATTTACACTGGATTTACACAAGATTTACACCTGATTCACACCGGATTTACACTGCATTTACAAAGTATTTACATGGGATTTAACCCGGATTTACACTGGATTTACACTGGATTTTCACCAGATTTTAATTTCTACTGAATTTACACCTGATTTACACTGGATTTACACCAGATTTATACAGAATTTAACCCAGATATACACTGGATTCACACTGGATTTACACCTGATTTAAACTGTTAGATTTCCATGGGATTCAACCTGGATTTACACCTGATTTACACAGGCTTTAACCTGCATTTACTCCAGATTTACACTGGATTTACCCCTGATTTACACTGGATCAAAAATATTCCTTCCCTGGCATTTTCCATCTCCAGGGCAGATTTCAAGGAATTCACTAAAAGAACAAAAATTCCTGAGCTATTTCCCATCTCAGCAAATCCCTGAAAGCAATTCCTGCAGGAATGGAAAAACATAAAAAAAAAATGGAAATGTGAATTATTTCCAATGTGGAAATATCTCAGGGAAGGAGAATCTGGGATCAGCATTGACTCCCCAGCCCAAGTTATTTTTTCCAGGAAAATTTTTAATTTCCCACATTTTCCATGAACTTTCTGCAAAATCCTGACTTCAGCTCAGGGTAAATCAATTCAAAGCCTTAAAAGGGGTAAAAAATTCATTTTATGGTAACACAAAAGCACAAACTCCTTTTCCAGCAGGTTTCACATTAAGTTACTTCAATCCAAAGATTTAAAATCTCCTTTTTTTTTTCCCCTCAGTGAATGTCGGGTCCAACACACTAAAATTAAGAATTAATATTTGATCAAAATGCTAAAATTAAAATATTTTGCTTCATCCCCAGAGCTCAGGAATATTCTGTGATTTTTGTGTTAAATAAAATCAGTGAGAACTACTCTCAATCCCAGTGAATTGTTTTGTTCTGAGTGTTTTTAATTAATTCTTGGCCACTAATTTATTTTGTTTTTTTGGAGGGAACAAAGGGAGAAAACAAGAGTTTTCTGTGGGATTAAACAGCACAAGCATTGCTGGAGCTCCAAATTCCACCTGCAAAAATCTTGGGAATTTAAAATTTAAAATTCTGCATGGAGTGAAATAAAATCCATCATTTTGTGGATGGAAGAGCAGGAACAGGTTTGGTTATTGGGTCAAAAATATAAATAATAAAGGTGTTAATGCTTTATTAAATTATTTAAAAGATGTTGTAATTAGCTAAATTCAGCTTAATTTGGATGATTTTTAACTGGCAGCTAAAAGTGTGGCAGAAATCTCTGTACTTTAAATAAAATTTAATAAAAGGATGGAATTTATTATTATTATTATTATTATTCCCTACTAATACAACTTCCCAATATTGAGTTAACAATTAGAACTGGACATAAACCCAAGAACATTAAGATCTAATTTGAAATAATGACTTTAAAGATAATGAGTAATTTAGAGTTTGGGCTAATTATTCCTGGAGATGTGGCTGACCTGAGGCTCCACATAAAATGCAAATGAGCTGAGTTAAAAATTAAAAATACTTATTAATTAAAAATATTGCTGCAGGACAAAACCTGGAGCTACTGGGGAGGGATTTGATGCAAGAGCAGCTTTAAAATCATCACTGAAATAATAAAAAAGGAAATTATTAAAGTTATGAGAATAAAAAAAAGTCTATTTAAATATAATTTTTGTCATCTGACCCTGATTCCATAATGGAAAAATCAGATAACTCACAGGGAGAGGTTTTGTTTTTACAAAAAATCAAAATCTGAGACAATAAAAGATTGTGAAGGATGTAAAGTTTGTCACTGATAACCCCACATGCAAATTTCATTAAAAAATAAAATAAAATAAAAATAAAATAAAATAAATAAAAAATAAATAAAAAAATAAAATAAAAAATATACATAAAATAAAATAAAATAAAATAAAATAAAATAAAACAAAATAAAATAAAATAAAATGCAGAATTTATTCCTGATTGTTGATATAATTATGTTAAAATTCAGGGGAAAGGTGAAAGAATTGTGTCACCAAAAAAAAAGAGTGAGAGGCAGAATAAAATAGAATTTGACAATAAAATCCATAAAATTAAGGAAGGGAACATAAAGCTGGATATAAAGGGAATAACGATGTCTGAATCCAAAATTAAAATAAAATCAAATTCCTTTCATCAGAGCATCAGAATTCCAACTTTTATGCAATGGATCCAAGTGTCCAGGAAGGACAATTTCAAATGCAGAAATAAAAGAATAAATACCAAATAAAATAATAATAAAGAATAAAAGAATAATATTGCTAAATTTTTGGGCACATGCAGAATTCCCAGCCGTGGAATTCAAAGCCCTGCCTGGATTTTGGAACAATTTTATTTAATTTTTTGGGGGAATTCTTTCCAAAAAGAAAAAAGGGAAAAGTGGATTTTGAGATTTGGGATCTCTGGAACTGTTTAATCCTCAAATGAGGAGCCCTGAAGGGGTCTGGAAGTTTTGGGGGTTTTTATTCCAACAGCAGAATTTTAAATTGATGATAAAAATTAAATTGAGAAGAGGGATCTGAGATGAAATTGATGATAAAAATTAAATTGAGAAGAGGGATCTGAGATGGAATTGATGATAATTTAAATTTTAATTGAGAAGATGGATCTGAGATGAAATTGATGATAAAATTTAAATTGAGAAGAGGGATCTGAGATGAAATTGATGATAAAAATTAAATTGAGAAGAGGGATCTGAGATGAAATTGATGATAAAAATTAAATTGAGAAGAGGGATCTGAGATGAAATTGATGACAATTTAAATTTAAATTTAAATTGAGAAGAGGGATCTGAGATGTAATTGATGATAAAAATTAAATTGAGAAGAGGGATCTGAGATGAAATTGATGAAATTGATGATAATTTAAATTGAAATTGAGAAGAGGGATCTGAGATGGAATTGATGAAATTGATGACAAAAATTAAATTGAGAAGAGGGATCTGAGATGAAATTGATGATAAAAATTAAATTGAGAAGAGGGATCTGAGATGAAATCGATGACAATTTAAATTTAAATTTAAATTGAGAAGAGGGATCTGAGATGAAATTGATGGAATTGATGATAATTTAAATTGAAATTGAGAAGAGGGATCTGAGATGAAATTCCCAATCTCCTGAACACACTGGGGGTTCTCCCTCCCCACCAGCCCCAAATTCCTACAAAAACTGGATTTCAATGGGGAGATTCAATAGGGGAAGGAGGATCCTGCAGGACCACAGCTGGGTGAACTGGGATGCACTGGGATGAACTGGGATGAACTGGGAATGCACTGGGATGAACTGGGAATGAACTGGGATGAACTGGGATGAACTGGGATGCACTGGGATGCACTGGGATGAACTGGGAATGAACTGGGAATGAACTGGGATGAACTGGGATGCACTGGGAATGCACTGGGATGAACTGGGATGCACTGGGATGAACTGGGATGCACTGGGATGCACTGGGATGAACTGGGATGAACTGGGATGCACTGGGATGAACTGGGATGCACTGGGATGAACTGGGATGCACTGGGAATGCACTGGGATGAACTGGGAATGAACTGGGATGAACTGGGATGCACTGGGATGAACTGGGATGCACTGGGAATGCACTGGGATGAACTGGGATGAACTGGGAATGCACTGGGATGCACCAGCCCAGCCCCACAGCTCACAGGCACTGATGTCCCAGCAGGATCCAGCCCCTCACTCAGGATTCCCCATTCCTGCCCCAAATCCCAAATCTGGGAAGGGCTCAGATCCAGCCCCTCACTCAGGATTCCCCATTCCTGCCCCAAATCCCAAATCTGGGAAGGGCTCAGATCCAGCCCCTCACTCAGGATTCCCCATTCCTGCCCCAAATCCCAAATGTGGGAAGGGCTCAGATCCAGCCCCTCACTCAGGATTCCTCATTCCTGCCCCAAATCCCAAATCCAGGATGGGCTCAGATCCAGCCCCTCACTCAGGATTTCTCATTCCTGCCCCAAATCCCAAATCTGGGAAGGGCTCAGATCCAGCCCCTCACTCAGGATTCCTCATTCCTGCCCCAAATCCCAAATCCAGGATGGGTTTGGATCCAGCCCCTCACTCAGGATTCCTCATTCCTGCCCCAAATCCCAAATCCAGGATGGGCTCAGATCCAGCCCCTCACTCAGGATTTCTCATTCCTGCCCCAAATCTGCTCCAAATTTAGACCTGGAACCTTCCAGCACTGAGGATTTCACTTGGCACCATCAAAATTCCCAAAGAGCAGAGGGATGGCTCAAATCCTGAGCATGATCCAGGTCAGAATGAACCCCACATTCCAGAGTGAATGGTATTAAAGGATTGATCCAGTTTGGAATTAATTCACAGTGAATGCTTTTAAAGGATTGATCCAGTTCAGAAGAAATTCCACTTTCCACAGTGAATCCTTTCAAAGGATTGATCCAGTTCAGAATAAATTCTGCTTTCCAAGGTGAATGCTCCTAAAGGATTGATGCTGTTCAGAATAAACTCCAGATTCCACAGTGAGTGTTTTTAAAGGATTGATCCAATTCAGAATGAACTCCACATTCCAAGGGGAATGCTATTAAAGGCTTGATCCAATTTAGAATAATCCCCATATTCCACAGTGAATGCTTTTCAAGGATTGATCTAGTTCAGAATGAATTCCACTTTCCAAGGTGAATGCTCCTAAAGAATCCATGTGGGTTGGAATGAATTCCATATTCCAAGGGGAATGCTATTAAAGGATTGATCCAGTTCTGAATAAATTCTGCTTTCCAAGGGGAATGCTCCTAAAGGATCCATGTGTTTGGGAATGAACTCCACTTTCCAAGGGGAATGCTTTGATCCAGGCTGGAATGAATCCCATATTCCAAGGAAAATCCTTTGATCCAGGCTGGAATGAATCCCATATTCCAAGGAAAATGCTTTGATCCAGGCTGGAATGAATCCCATTTTCCAATGAAAATGCTTTGATCCAGGCTGGAATGAATCCCATTTTCCAATGAAAATGCTTTGATCCAGGCTGGAATGAATCCCATATTCCAAGGAAAATGCTTTTAAAGGATTGATCCAGTTCAGAATGAATTCCACTTTCCAAGGTGAATGCTCCTAAAGAATCCATGTGGGTTGGAATGAATTCCATATTCCAAGGAAAATGCTTTGATCCAGGCTGGAATGAATCCCATATTCCAAGGAAAATGCTTTGATCCAGGCTGGAATGAATCCCATATTCCAAGGAAAATGCTTTGATCCAGGCTGGAATGAATCCCATTTTCCAATGAAAATGCTTTGATCCAGGCTGGAATGAATCCCATTTTCCAAGGAAAATGCTTTTAAAGGATCCCAGAGCAGGGCAGAGGCAGTGGAAGGGCTGCAGCTCCCTCTGCTGAGCAGAGAGCACAAGGAAGGAACATTTGGAAAGGGAATTCCTGCCCAATTCCACACCAGGATACAAACACAGCCCTGCCCCTCTGGTCAGGCTCCATCTAAACAGAAATTCCACATTTCTGTGAATTTTCTGAGCCCTCTCAGGATTGGCATTGTCTGAATTCCCATTCTGTGCCAGGAAAATCTGGGAATTTGCTGGATTTGGGCTGGTGTTTTCCCTCTGCTGGCAGCTCTCCCCTTCAAATTGGGAAGAAGCTGCTTTGAGACCACCCAAGAACACCAAATTTAATTTATTCCAGGAAAAAAAATGGATGTGACCAGCACAGATATTCCCAAAGGATTGCCAGAATTGCACACTGGGTATTCCTTCCTCCATGGAAAACATGGAATAATTTGGAAAAAAAACCCTCTGGAGTTCCAACCCTGGGGATGGAAAAACCTTCCCAGCAGGGAATTGTCCCAATTTCCAACCTAAATTTCTCTGGAATTTCTCCAGTGTCTTTCTTTGTAGATTTTTAGGAATTTCCCCAGGATGAGCTCAGTCCTTCAGGAACTCCCTTCCCATCCAACCCATTCCAGGATTTTCAGATGAAAATGGAAAATCCACTCTAAATTTGGATAAAATCTGGGGCAGATTTCTCTTCCAAAGCAATCTAGCCAATTTTAAAAATAATTCACTTTTTCCCCCCAAATCCTATTTTGAGGCAGTCAAGGAAATTCAATTTTGGGATAAAAGTATGACTTTGGGAATCCTTTGGGAGGTGCTCAGGAAAAAAAAATAAAATAAATTCCAGGCTCTCAGGAATATTTTGGGCTCTCCCAAAATGATTAAAATACCAAATTAACAACTTTTAATTGCCAGACTCCATTCCATCAGGAATTAATTTGGGAATTGAGGTTGAATTTCCAATAATTCCTCCCCTCTCTCTTTGGGCTTTGTTTTATTTCCTCTCAATAATTTTGTATTAATAACCAATTTTTAAAAATTTTGTATTTTATCCTTTTCCCCTTGGTGCAAGGGTAAAGTTGTGAGGATCTGTAAAATTCCATTTTTCATTCCCATGGATCAGGAATTTCAGCACAAGTGGGGAATTCCCATCACTTCTACAACTTCATTTTAGGAAAATAAAATTAATAAAATAAAAATGTGGGTGGTGAATATTTAAGTTCCTTTGAGGTTTTAGTTGATGAAGTTTTTAGGTGAAAATGAGGAAAATCAGGTTTGTTTTTTTGGTTTTTTTTTCCTGAAAACACCAAAACAAAAATTCCCTGATGCTCCCCAGCCTTTAACCCCCCTGTGGATTTTATTAAAAAAATCCCTGACTCAAACTAAGATTTATTATTAAAAAATTCAGGAAATACCAGCAGTGATCTGCTCTGGGAAAAGGGAGAACAATTAGGATTTGATTAATAAATCATTGAGGGTTGGAATTTCAGAGCAAAGAATAATTCAAAACCTCAGGAAATATAAAATTTCCAATATCCAGAGGTTGATCCAGGTGATGAAAGGCCTGACTGGAAAACAAGAATTAGGATTTTTTTTCCTAAATCCACAAGAATAAGGAATTTTTTCCTAAATTCACAAGAATTAGGAATTTTTTCCTAAATCCACAAGAATTAGAATTTTTTTTCCTAAATCTACAAGAATCAAGAATTTTTACCCAAATCCACAAGAATTAGGATTTTTTTTCCCAAATCCACAAGAATAAGGAATTTTTTCCTAAATCCACAAGAATTAGGATTTTTATCCTAATTCACAAGAATCAGGAATTTTTTTCCTAAAACCATAAGAATTATGATTTTTTTTCCCAAATCCACAAGAATTAGGAATTTTTTTCTGAATGCACAAGAATTAGGAATTTTTTCCTAAATCCACAAGAATTAGGATTTTTTTTCCCAAATCCACAAGAATAAGGAATTTTTTCCTAAATTCACAAGAACTAGGAATTTTTTCCTAAATCCACAAGAATTAGGAATTTTTTCTCAAATTCACAAGAATTAGGAATTTTTTTCTGAATTCACAATAATTAGGAATTTTTTCCCAAATTCACAGGAATTGTTGAAAATCTGGGAGAGAAGGTGGGGGTGGGGTAAATTCCAGAGGCTGCAGAAAAATCCCCAAATTTTCATGGATGGAGGGAAAAAGCAAAACCCAGAGAGGCTCTGAGGAGAATTTTTTGGGTTTTTTCCAGCTGGGAATTCCACCAGGTTCTGGAAAAAATGGGAATGGAAGGTTTGGATTCAGAGGGGGGAGGGGTGTCCTGGTGTTCCCAAAACTGCACATCCAAAAATTCCACATCTCCCCTTCCCTTGAAATCCAAAATCCCAATTCCCAAATTCCAAATCCTAATTTCCCAAATCCCAAATCCTAAATCCCAATTCCCAAATCCTAAACCTGAATTCCCAATTCCCAAATCCCAATTCCCAAATCCCAATTCCAAAATCCCAATTCCCAAATCCCAAATCCCAATTCCCAATTCCCAAATCCCGAATCCCAAATCCCAATTCCCAAATCCCAATTCCCAATTCCCAAATCCCAAATCCCAATTCCAAAATCCCAATTCCCAAATCCCAATTCCAAAATCCCAATTCCCAAATCCCAAATCCCAATTCCCAATTTCCAAATCCCGAATCCCAATTCCCAAATCACAAATCCCAAATCCTAAATCCCAAATCCCAATTTCCAAATCCCAAATCCCAAATCCAAAATCCCAATTCCTAAATCCCAAATCCTAAATCCTAAATCCCAAATCCTAAATCCCAAAATCCCAATTCCCCTCAGGATTTAGGGTATGGTGGGAAGAGAAGGGTTAAAAATAAAATAAAATAAAATAAAATAAAATAAAATAAAATAAAATAAAATAAAATAAAATTACAAATCAGGAATTTGGGGTTAAATGTCCCTGGCTCAGGGGGTGAGGGGTTGGCCAGGAATGGTGAAAATTCCACATTGGGAAAAAATCATGGAAACAAGAGAGGAGTTTTTGGGGAATTTCTGCTGGAAAATGGAATTTCTGCTGGAAAATGGAATTTCTGCTGGAAAATGGAATTTCTGCTGGAATTTCTGCTGGAAAATGGAATTTCTGCTGGAAAATGGAATTTCTGCTGCAATTTCTGCTGGAAAATGGAATTTCTGCTGGAAAATGGAATTTCTGCTGGAATTTCTGGTAGAAAGTGGAATTTCTGCTGGAAAATTTGAATTTCTGCTGGAAAATGGAATTTCTTTTGGAAAATGGAATTTCTGCTGGAAAATGGAATTTCTGCTGGAATTTCTGCTGGAAAATGGAATTTCTGCTGGAAAATGGAATTTCTGCTGGAATTTCTGCTGGAAAGTGGAATTTCTGCTGGAATTTCTAGTGAAAGGTGGAATTTCTGCTGGAAAATTTGAATTTCTGCTGGAATTTCTGGTGGAAAATGGAATTTCTGCTGGAATTTCTAGTGAAAGGTGGAATTTCTGCTGGAAAATGGAATTTCTGCTGGAATTTCTGGTAGAAAGTGGAATTTCTGCTGGAAAATTTGAATTTCTGCTGGAATTTCTGCTGGAAAATGGAATTTCTGCTGGAATTTCTAGTGAAAGGTGGAATTTCTGCTGGAAAATGGAATTTCTGCTGGAAAATGGAATTTCTGCTGGAAAATTTGAATTTCTGCTGGAATTTCTGCTGGAAAATGGAATTTCTGCTGGAAAATGGAATTTCTGCTGCAATTTCTGCTGGAAAATGGAATTTCTGCTGGAAAATGGAATTTCTGCTGGAATTTCTGCTGGAAAATGGAATTTCTGCTGGAATTTCTGCTGGAAAGTGGAATTTCTGCTGGAAAGTGGAATTTCTGCTGGCAAATGGAATTTCTGCTGGAAAATTTGAATTTCTGCTGGAATTTCTGCTGGAAAATGGAATTTCTGCTGGAAAATGGAATTTCTGCTGGAATTTCTGGTAGAAAGTGGAATTTCTGCTGGAAAATTTGAATTTCTGCTGGAAAATGGAATTTCTTTTGGAAAATGGAATTTCTGCTGGAAAATGGAATTTCTGATGGAATTTCTGGTGGAAAATTGAATTTCTGCTGGAATTTCTGCTGGAAAATGGAATTTCTGCTGGAAAATGGAATTTCTGCTGGAATTTCTGCTGGAAAATGGAATTTCTGGTGGAAAATGGAATTTCTGCTGGAATTTCTAGTGAAAGGTGGAATTTCTTTTGGAAAATGGAATTTCTGGTGGAAAATGGAATTTCTGCTGGAATTTCTTCTGGCAAATGCAGTTGCAGCAGAATTTCTGCCCACAGAAAGCTCAGAACAAGGCCTGAATATTTGAATTTATTTTTAAATTTTCAATCATTTCAGGCAGGAATTGTTCCCAGTTTTGCTGCCAGAGAAGTGTCAGAATACTTGAATTTTTTGGGGAATTTTTTAATTATTTCAGGCATCATTTCTGCTCACTGATAACCCAGAGCAGTGTCTGAATATTTGATTTTTTTTTTAATTTTTAAATTGTTTCAGAAATCATTTCTGCTCACTGAAATCCCAGAGCAGGGTCTGAATATTTCAGATTTTTTGGAATTTTTTTAATTATTTCAGGCACCATTTCTGCTCACTGATAACCCAGAGCAAGGTCTGAATATTTGAATTTTTTTTAATTTTTAAATTATTTCAGGCATCATTTCTGCTCACAGAAAGCTCAGAACAAGGTCTGAATATTTGATTTTTTTAAAAAAATTTTTTATTATTTCAAGCATTATTTCTGCTCACTGATAACCCCAGAGCAGGATCTGAATATTTGAATTTTTTTGGATTTTTTTTATTATTTCAGACATCATTTCCGCCCACTGAAAGCTCAGAACAAGGTCTGAATATTTGAATTTTTTGGGGAATTTTTTAATTATTTCAGACATAATTTCTGCTCAATGCAATCCCAGAGCAAGGTCAGAATATTTGAATTTTTTGGGGAATTTTTTAATTATTTCAGGCACCATTTCTGCTCACTGATAACCCAGAGCAAGGTCTGAATATTTGAATTTTTTTTTAATTTTTAAATTATTTCAGACATAATTTCAGCTCCCAGCAAGCCCAGAGAGGGATAAATAATAAAGACAAAAACATTGAATTTCCAGAACTCTGAGTCCTTTTCCACTCCCATCTGCTCTGCATTAATATCAAATAATTCAACAGAAAAAATTAAAATTCAAATTCAAATTAATCACTCTGGAAAGTAAGATCCACATTCAGTTAAAAAAAAAATAATAAAAATATTCCCCAGCTCAAAGATAAATTCAGATTTAAATTCAATTATTTCACTGGGTCAGGATTGATTGAAATTTATCGGAAATTTCTCAAATTTTAAACCAAAATTTAATTTTTTTTTTTTTTGTTAAGATGCAAAGAGGCCAAAAATGCTGAAATTAACAGGAATTAATTAAATAACAGGAATTAATTAATTAACAGGAATTAACAGGAGCTAATTAATTAACAGGAAATAATTAACAAGAATTAATTAAATAACAGGAATTAATTAACAGGAATTAATTAATTAACAGGAATAAATTAATTAACATGAATTATTACATTTTCCCACCCAAAAAATCCCAATAATTCAATTTTTCCACCCAGAAAACCCAAATAATTCCAAATAATTCCATTTTCCACCCAAAAATCCCAAATAATTTCATTTTCTCACCCAAAAAACCCAAATAATTCCATTTTTCCATCCAAAAAAACCCCAAAATTCTTCATTTTCCCACCCAAAAACCAAAAATTATTCCATTTTCTCACCCAAAAAATCCAAATTATTCCATTTTCTCACCCCAAAACCCCCAAATTATTCAATTTTTCCACAAAAAAATCCAAATAATTCCATTTTTCCACCCAAAAATCCCAAATTATTCCATTTTCTCACCTAAAAAATCCCAAATAATTCCATTTTTCCATCCAAAAATCCCCAAATAATTCCATTTTTCTACCCAAAAACCAAAATTATTCCATTTTCCCACCTAAAAAATCCCAATAATTCCATTTTCCCACCCAAAAATCCCAAATTATTCCATTTTCCCACCCAAACCCTTCAGGATTTTGTGGTTTTTACACTCCCAATCCCTTTTTCCTGCTGGATAAAAACCAAAATTCCCAATTTTTCCAAATAAATTGTGCCCTGAATGGATTCCCTGCAGAGAAAAAAAGTTCCAGAAATAACAAATAGAGAAAAAACAGCTCCAGAAATAACAAATAAATAGAAAAATAAATGCAGAAAGAATAAATAAAGAGAAAAACAGCTTCAAAAATAACAAATAAATAGAAAAATAACTGCAGAAAGAATAAATAAATAGAAAAACAACTCCAGAAAAAACAAATAAATAGAAAAAACAGATCCAGAAATAACAAATAAATAGAAAAATAACTGCAGAAAGAATAAATAAAGAGAAAAACAGCTCCAAAAATAACAAATAAATAGAAAAACAACTCCAGAAATAACAAATAAAGAGAAAAGCAGCTCCAGAAATAACAAATAAATAGAAAAACAACTGCAGAAATAACAAATAAATAGAAAAACAGGTCCAGAAATAACAAATAAATAGAAAAACAGCTCCAGAAAAAACAAATAAATAGAAAAAAACAGCATTACAAAGAACAAATAAATAGAAAAAACAGGTCCAGAAATGACAAATAAATAGAAAAACAACTTTACAAAGGACAAATAAATAGAAAAACAGCTCCAGAATGGACAAATAGAAAAAAAACCAGCTTTACAAAAAACAAATAAATAGAAAAAGCAGCTGCACAAGAAAAAAATAAATAGAAAAAAACAGCTCCAGAAAAAACAAATAAATAGAAAAAGCAGGTCCAGAATGGACAAATAAATAGAAAAAACAGCTTTATAAAGGACAAATAAATAGAAAAACAGCTCCAGAAATAACAAATAAAGAGAAAAAACAGATTTTGGGTTTTTGGTGGATTTTTCAAGGATTCTCTGTCTCAGCAGTTCTGAATTTTGGGTTTTTGGTGGATTTTTCAAGGATTCTCTGTCTCAGCAGTTCTGAATTTTGGGTTTTTGGTGGATTTTTCCAGGATTCTCTGTCTCAGCAGTTCTGAATTTTGGGTTTTTGGTGGATTTTTCAAGGATTCTCTGTCTCAGCAGTTCTGAATTTTGGGTTTTTGGTGGATTTTTCAAGGATTCTCTGTCTCAGCAGTTCTGAATTTTGGGTTTTTGGTGGATTTTTCCAGGATTCTCTGTCTCAGCAGTTCTGAATTTTGGGTTTTTGGTGGATTTTTCAAGAATTCTCTCTCTCTGCAGTTCTGCATTTTGGGTTTTTGGTGGATTTTTCAAGAATTCTCTGTCTCAGCAGTTCTCTGCTATCCAGAGTGGGCTGAGACACCCAAAAATTGGATCATAAAATGTTTGACATGTTCAGGCAGCTCCGTGACTCATCTGTGCTCATTCTGCTGCAGAAAATGCTGTGCTTTATTGAAATTAAACATTAATTAAAAAATGAAAAGCACAGAACAGAAAGTTCTGGAGTTACCCAGTTGGTGCAGAATTCTTCTCCTGGAATTACCCAAAAGAATTTTTTCAGTGCTCAGAGGTTGTGCCCTGTCCCAAAAAATGACTGCATTTGTAGAAACTCCCCAAAAAATCAGATTTGCAGAGATCAGAGCTCTGCAGACACTTTTAGGGGTGCCTGAGTTTCCACCTGGTTTATTTGAAGGTTTTGAAGTTTTTTCATTCTGCAAATTTGGGGGGGGGGGATGGAAGGAAATGAATCTGGGCAGGGAGTGGAGGGGATATTGGGGGATGGGATTTAATCCCTGCTGGAATTGGGAATTGCAAAAAGGGGTTGGGATGGGAATGAGGGGGGTCACCCCAAAAAAAGGCACAGACACCCCCATGTGGGAGGGACCCCAGAGCCCCAAACATGAGTGCACCCAGCACACAGAATAAAAAATAATCCTTTAGAATAAATAAATTCCTTTCGAATAAATAAAATTCTTCCCCTTGTGCCAATTTCCCATCTGCAGCCCCAGGGGCTCCCCAAATTCTGCAAGCCCTGATCTGCAGCTGGGCCTGCACCCCAAAATGCCTCAGGGCTCCCTCAGGAGTCCTGGCTGCTCCTGTGGGTGCTCAGCCTGCAGGAGCAGCTCCCAAAATTTGGGAGGATACAGGGCTCCCCAAAATTCACAGCACAGATGGTACCCCAAAATCTGGGAGCACACAGGGCTCCCCAAAATCTGGGAGCACACAGGGCTCCCCAAAATCTACAGCACACAGGGCTCCCCAGAATCTGAGAGCACACAGGGCTCCCCAAAATCTGGGAGCACACAGGGCTCCCCAAAATCTGGGAGCACACAGGGCTCCCCAAAATCTGGGAGCACACAGGGCTCCCCAAAATCTACAGCACACAGGGCTCCCCAAAATCCACAGCACACAGGGCTCCCCAAAATCTACAGCACACAAAGGGCTCCCCAAAATCTGGGAGCACACAGGGCTCCCCAAAATCCACAGCACACACAGGGCTCCCCAAAATCTACAGCACACAGGGCTCCCCAAAATCTACAGCACAGATGGTACCCCAAAATCTACAGCACACAGGGCTCCCCAAAATCTGGGAGCACACAGGGCTCCCCAAAATCCACAGCACACACAGGGCTCCCCAAAATCTGGGAACACACAGGGCTCCCCAAAATCCACAGCACACAGGGCTCCCCAAAATGCACAGCACACAGGGCTCCCCAAAATCTGGGAGCACCCAGGGCTCCCCAAAATGTGGGAGCACACAGGGCTCCCCATGCTGCTCTCACTTTTCTATTCCCCCATTCTGCTCTGCATTATCCCAGAATTCTGAATTCCATAGAAAATGCCCCAAATCCAAGTTCTCCCAGTCCAACCACACAAACCAGTCCTTTTCCAGAACCACTGCAGCTTTGGGTATAAAAAAGTGTAATTTATACAAAAATGGCAAATAATAGAATGAGAGCAGTGTGGGAGGATGGGATGCAATTGGATAATTAACCCCAAATTAAAACATTATAAAGTGTGAAATTCCTGATTCTTTTCATTTCAAATCCTTTTCCCATCCCCCAAAAAAATCCCAAAACCATTTCCTGAACTCTCCCTGTTGTGAGACTCAGCAGAATTTCCAATTGACTTGGAACCAGCTTGGGATTTTTGGAATTTTTCTCTTTTTTTCTTTTTTAATTTGGAGCAAGTTCAGTTTTAACATTCTGAGTTTTATTTTGTGGGAAAGGTGTTGACAAAATAAATTGTGGAGGTTTTGTTGTTATGGATATCACATGCTATCTGATAATTAAAAAAAATAGAAAATAATTCAATTTTCCTTCTTTCCTCTGTTTTTATTTTGTTTTTTTTGGTTTTTTTTCTCCAGATGTTGACCAAAAGAATTGATCTGTTTGAAAAATCATCAAAGCAGCTGTTGCACACATGGAAAGGACATTTCAAAATTCACCTGGCCAGGAATTTCAGTCAAAAAATAAATTTCAAAAATCAAAAATCAAAGGAAGAATGAGCAGTTAAACAGAGAGCTGCTGAATGCATCAAATCTGATGGTTTTTTTTCTTAAAAAATAACAGAAAATTCAGGAATTTCCTCATTTTTAAATATGGGATGGGTGGGGAGGGCACAGGTGGGGCTCTGGCAGTGGCTCCAGGTTTGGGGATTTTTTGGGGGTTTTTTTGGGATTTTTTTGGGTTTTTTTTGTTTTTTGGGGAATTTTTTTAGGTTTTTTGGGGGGTTTGGGGTTTTTTTTTGGTTTTTTGGGTGATTTTTGGGGTTTTCTGGGGATTTTTTTTTTGATTTTTTGGGGATTTTTTGGGTATTTTTGGGGATTTTTTGGGGTTTTTTGGGGGGATTTTTTGGAGTTTTTTGGGGTTTTTTTTGGGGATTTTTGGGGATTTTTGGGGGATTTTTTGGGGTTTTTTGGGGTTTTTTTGGGGATTTTTTGGGGATTTTTTGGGGATTTTTTGGGGTTTTTTTGGGGATTTTTTGGGGGGTTTTTTGGGGGTTTTTTGGGGATTTTGGGGGGATTTTTTGAGGGTTTTTTTGGGGATTTTTGGGGTTTTTTTGGGATTCTTTTGGAATTATTTTGGGGATTTTGGGGGGATTTTTTTGGGGGGATTTTTTGGGGATTTTTGGGGATTTTTTGGGGTTTTTTTTTGGGATTTTGGGGGATTTTTGGGGATTTTTTGGGGATTTTTTTGGGGATTTTTGGGGGATTTTTTTTTTGATTTTTTGGGGATTTTTTGGGTTTTTTTTGGGGATTTTTTTGGGGATTTTTGGGGATTTTTTGGGGTTTTTTTGGGGGTTTTATGGGGATTCTTTTGGAATTATTTTGGAGATTTTGGGGGATTTTTTTGGGGGATTTTTTTTTGGGATTTTTTGGGGTTTTTTGGGGATTTTTGGGGATATTTTTGGGGAAATTTTGGGGATATTTTTGGGGAAATTTTGGGGGGTTTTTGGTTTTTTTTGGGATTTTTTTGGGATTTTTTGGGGTTTTTTTTGGGGGGGATTTTTTGGGGATTTTTTTGGGTTTTTTGGGTTTTTTTTGGGGATTTTGGGGGATTTTTGGGGATTTTTTTGGGATTTTTTGGGGATTTTTGGGGGATTTTTGGGGGATTTTTTGGGGATTTTTGGGTTTTTTTTGGGATTCTTTTGGAATTATTTTGGGGATTTTTGGGGGATTTTTGGGGGATTTTTTGGGGATTTTTGGGGATTTTTTGGGATTTTTTGGGGATTTTGGGGGGATTTTTTGGGGATTTTTTGGGGGGATTTTTGGGGGATTTTTTGGGGATTTTTTTGGGGATTTTTTTGGGGATTTTTTGGGGTTTTTTGGGGGGATTTTTGGGGATTTTTTGGGGATTTTTTGGGATTTTTTTTAAATTTTTTTGGGATTTTTTGGGGGTTCTGTGTTGTCCCTCTGCTCTGCAGCCACATAAAATTATAAAGCAGCCACTGCTCAATTCTACAGGATAATAATTGCCCAGGAGGAAAGAAAGAATGGCAAGAAAGAATGAGAGAGTCCCAAAAAAAAATAAAGAGTCCCAAAAAAAGAGATTACTAAAAAAAAGAGATGCCCAAAAAAAAGAGATTACCAAAAATAAAGATGTCCAAAAAAATAGAGAGTCCCAAAAAAAAATAGAGTCCCAAAAAAGAGATGCCCAAAAAAAAGTCCCCAAAAAAGAGATTCCAAAAAAAAAAGAGATTACCAAAAAAAGAGTCCCAAAAAAAAAGAGATTACAAAAAAAAATGCCCAAAAAAAAGAGTCCCAAAAAAAAAGAGTCCCAAAAAAAGAGATTTCCAAAAAATAGAGTCCCAAAAGAGATTACCAAAAAAAAGAGATTACCAAAAAAAAGAGATGCCCAAAAAAAAGAGATTGCCAAAGAAAAGAGATTATAAAAAATAGAGTCCCAAAAAAAGATTCCAAAAAAAAAGAGATGCCCAAAAAAATAGTCCCAAAAAAAGAGATTATAAAAAAAAAAAAAGCCAAAAAAAAAAAAGATTACCAAAGAAAAGAGATTACAAAAAAAAGAGATTACCAAAAAAAGAGTTCCAAAAAAAAAAAAGATTTCCAAAAAATAGTCCCAAAATAGAGATTACCAAAAAAAAGATTACAAAAAAAAATGCCCAAAAAAAAGAGTCCCCAAAAAAGAGATTACAAAAAAAAGGAGTCCCAAAAAAAAAAGTCCCCAAAAAAAAAGATTACCAAAAAAATAGATTACTAAAAAAAAAAAAAGAGATTACAAAAAAAAAGAGATTCCAAAAAAAAAGTCTCAAAAAAAAGAGTCCCAAAAAATGAGACTAAAAAAAAAAATCCCTAAGAAACTTCCCAAAAAAGAGAGATTCCCAAAAAAAGAAAAACTCCCAAAAAATTAAAATTATTCCCAGGAAAGAGATTCTCAAGAAAGAGTCCCAAGAAAGGAAGGAAAATTCCCAAAAAAGAAAGAAAAATTCCCCAAATAAGAAAGAAATATTCCCAAAAAAAGAAAGAAAAATTCCCAAAAAAAAGGGAAATATTCTCCCAAAAAAAGGGAAATATTCCCCCAAAAAAGAAAAATATTCCCAAAAAAAAGAGAAATATTCCCAAAAAATGAGAAATATTCCCCAAAATTACAGAAAATGTTCATTTTTCTCTACATGGATGAGGCAGAGCAGGAAATAAATTAAATATTTTATTATTCCTGAGATGTTTAATTCTATTTTATTGTATTTATTTTATTATATTGTATTTTATTATTCCTGAGATATTATATTATATTATATTATATTATATTATATTATATTATATTATATTATATTATATTATATTATATTATATTATATTATATTATATTATATTATATTATATTATATTATATTATTCCTGGTATATTTTATTATATTTTTATTATATTGTATTATATTTTATTATATTCATTTTATTATATTTATTTTATTATATTTCATTACATTTTATTATTCCTGAGATATTTTATTTATTATATTTTATTATATTCATTTTATTATATTTTATTATATTATTATATTATATTTCATTACATTTTGTTATTCCTGAGATATTTTATTATATTTTATTGTATTTATTTTATTCCTCCTGAGATATTTTATTATATTTTATTGTATTTATTTTATTCTATTTTATTGTATTTTGCCATTCCTGAGATATTTTATTATATTTTATTTTATTTATTTTAATATATTTTATTAAATTTTGTTATTCCTGAGATATTTTATTCTATTTTATTGTATTTATTTTATTCTATTTTATATTTTATTATTCCTGAGATATTTTATTATATTTTATTGTATTCATCTTATTACATTTTATTATATTTAATTATATTTATTTTATTTATTTTATTATATTTTATTATTCCTGAGATATTTTATTCTATTTTATTGTATTTATTTTATTATATTTATTTTATTATGTTTTATTATTCCTGAGATATTTTATTCTATTTTATTGTATTTATTTTATTATGTTTTATTACATTTTGTTATTCCTGAGATATTTTATTCTATTTTATTCTATTTTTGATTATTATATTTTTTCAATAATAAAAAAATAAAATTGGGATAAATTGGGATAGAGGAAGGTGGAACTGGGTGATTTTTAACCAAATTATTGCAGGATTTTGTTGCTATTTAGATAATAAATTTATAGTGATTAATTGTAATTTTTATAATAAATAGTGGATAAATTATTATTCGAATAAATAATTTAATGTTATTATAAATAGCAGAATTATTATAGTGAATAAATGATTGTTTTAATAAATCATTAAATATTAGAATAAAATTAAATATCAGAATGAAATTAAATATTAGAAGAAATAAATATTATAATGAAAATTAAATATTAGAATAGAATTGAAATATTGGAATTAAAATGAAATATTATAATTAATAATGAAATATTAGAATAAGATTGAACTATTAGAATAAAAAATAAAATATTAGAATAAATAATGAAATATTAGAATAGAAATGAAATATTAGAATAAATAATGAAATATTAGAATAATATTTAAATATTATAATTAATATGAAATATTAGAATAAAAATTAAATATTAGAATAAAATTGAAATATTAGAATAAAATTGAAATATTAGAATAAGTAATGAAATATTAGAATAAAATTGAAATATTAGAATCAATAATGAAATATTAGAATAAATAATGAAATATTAGAATGAATAATTAAATATTATAATAAAATTGAAATATTAGAATAAAATTGAATTATTAGAATAAATAATGAAATATTACAATAAGTAATGAAATATTAGAATAAATAATGAAATATTAGAATGAATAATAAATATTATAATGAAATTGAAATATTATAATAAAATTGAATTATTAGAATAAAAATGAAATATTATAATAAAATTGAATTATTAGAATAACATTGAAATATTAGAATAAACAATGAAACATTAGAATAAAGAATGAAATATTAGAATAAATAATAAAATATTTCCAGAACAGATTTTCAAGCTTTTCTCAGTGGCTCCATCCTTCCCAAATCCAAAAAAGAAAAAAAAAATAAAATTAATAAAAGAAAATGAAATAAAATTTCCTAAAGCTGGGAACTTGCAATAGATAAATAAAGAATTCCTTAAATTTCCCTTAAAAAATGGGAATTTCCACGGGAAAAATCAGATTTACCTGCAGGGAATGAAGGGCAGAGAAACAGGCTGAGTTCATTGATTGATTTCATTGATTATTTCATTGATTATTTCATTGATTTTCATTTATTTCACTAATTTAACTGATTTCATTGATTTATTGCATTGATTTCATTGATTTAATTGATTTATTTCATTGATTTGTTTCATTGATTTCACTGATTTATTTCATTTATTTCACTGATTTCATTGATTTATTTCATTGATTTATTTCATTGATTTCATTGATTTATTTCATTGATTTAATTGATTTATTTCATTGATTTGTTTCATTGATTTCACTGATTTATTTCATTGATTTGTTTCATTGATTTCACTGATTTATTTCATTTATTTCACTGATTTCATTGATTTATTTCATTGATTTCTTTCATTGATTTATTTCATTGATTTGTTTCATTGATTTAATTGATTTATTTCATTGATTTCACTGATTTCCTTGATTTATTTCATTGATTTGTTTCATTGATTTCACTGATTTATTTCATTGATATCACTGATTTCATTGATTTATTGCATTGATTTCTTTCATTGATTTAATTGATTTATTTCATTGATTTCATTGATTTATTTCATTGATTTAATTGATTTATTTCATTGATTTGTTTCATTGATTTCACTGATTTATTTCATTTATTTCACTGATTTCCTTGATTTATTGCATTGATTTATTTCATTGATTTCATTGATTGATTTCATTGATTTATTTCATTGATTTGTTTCATTGATTTCACTGATTTATTTCATTTATTTCACTGATTTCATTGATTTATTGCATTGATTTAATTGATTTATTTCATTGATTTCACTGATTTCATTGATTTATTTCATTGATTTATTTCATTGATTTGTTTCATTGATTTCACTGATTTCCTTGATTTATTGCATTGATTTATTTCATTGATTTCATTGATTGATTTCATTGAGTTCATTGATTGATTTCATTGAGTTCATTGATTTCATTGATTGATTTCACTGATTTATTTCTTTGATTTCATTGATTATTTCTTTGATTTCATTGATTTCACTGATTTCATTGATTTATTTCACTGATTTATTTCATTTATTTCATTGATTTAATTGATTTATTGAGTTGATTGATTTATTTAATTGATTGATTTCACTGATTTATTTCATTGATTTCATTGATTGATTTCATTGATTTCATTTATTATTTCTTTGATTTCATTGATTTCACTGATTTCATTGATTTATTTCACTGATTTATTTCATTTATTATTTCATTTATTATTTCATTGATTTCACTGATTTATTTCATTTATTTCACTGATTTAATTGATTTATTTCATTGATTTCACTTATTTATTTCCCTTATTCCACTTATTTATTTCAATGTCACTTATTTATTTCCCTTATTTCACTTATTTATTTCACTTATTCCATTTATTTATTTCACTTATTTCTTTCACTCATTTCCTTTATTTATTTCACTCATTTCACTTATTTAATTTATTTATTTCACTTATTTCACTTATTCCTTTCACTCATTTCATTTATTTCACTCATTTCACTTATTTAATTTATTTATTTCACTCATTTCACTTATTTAATTTATTTATTTCACTTATTTATTTCACTTATTAAATATAAAAATAAAAAAATAAATCAAATTTTTGCTTTGTGGTTGTAGTTGGTTTAACAGAAAACTGGGCAGGTGCTGAGGTGGGACACAGGAAAAAAATAAAAAAAAATTAAAATAAATTCAATTTTTGCTTTGTGGTTGGTTTAACAGAAAACTGGGCAGGTGCTGAGGTGGAACACAGGAAAAAAATAAAAAAAAATTAAAATAAATTCAATTTTTGTTTGTAGCTGGTTTAACAGAAAACTGGGCAGGTGCTGAGGTGGGACACAGGAAAAAATATAAAAAAAAATTAAAATAAATTCAATTTTTGTTTGTAGCTGGTTTAATAGAAAACTGGGCAGGTGCTGAGGTGGGACACAGGAAAAAATACAAAAATATAAAAAATAAATTCAATTTTTGTTTGTAGCTGGTTTAACAGAAAACTGGGCAGGTGCTGAGGTGGAACACAGGAAAAAAAGAAAAAAAATTTAAAATAAACTCAATTTTTGTTTGTAGCTGGTTTAACAAAACTGGGCAGGTGCTGAGGTGGAACACAGGAAAAAATATAAAAATATAAAAAATAAATTCAATTTTTGTTTGTAGCTGGTTTAACAGAACTGAGCAGGTGCTGAGCTGGGACCTGCCCAGAGCCCCGAGCAGTTCCCAGCATTAAACAGGAATTTAATCTGATTAAAATTCAGAATTTTTGTGGTTGAAGGTCAGAGCTGGGAGGGTTTAATGTCCCTCCCAACCCAACTCGTGATTCTGCTCTCAGCTGAGAGAGGGGCACAGAGATGTCACTTCACAACCATTAAATCAAGATTTTAATCTGATTAAAATTCACTTTTTCTTGTGGTTGAAGGTCAGAGCTGGGTGGGTTTAAGGTCCCAACCCAACCCATCCACCCTATTCTTCTCTCAGCTGAGAAAGGGGCACAGAGTTGTCACTTCACAACCATTAAATCAAGATTTTAATCTGATTAAAATTCACTTTTTCTGGTGGTTGAAGGTCAGAACTGGGAGGGTTTAATGTCCCTTCCAACCCAACTCGTGATTCTGCTCTCAGCTGAGAGAGGGGCACAGAGATGTCACTTCACAACCATTAAATCAAGATTTTAATCTGATTAAATCCAAGTTTTTTCTGGTGGTTGAGGGTGGAATTGGATGGGCTTTAACTCACCCAGTGATTCCACAATTCTCCTCTCAGCTGAGGAAAGCAGCACAAAGTTGTCATGACAAGGCTGAGATTAGCCAGTTAATCAGTTTGGGAGCCTTAATTAAGGCTCTCCCCTCATTAAAAACAGGAATTCCAAAAGTTCTGTGACTCTCAGCTGCTTGGATGTGGAAATGCTCTAAAAATTAACACAGAACCAGCACACACCACCCCTGGAGCTGATGAGTGACCAATCCATGATGAAAAATCCATTTAAACCCCAAAACCAGCATCCAGCACCCCTAAAGCTGATGAATTATCAACCTATGATCAAAAATCCATTTAAACCCCAAACCATGATCACCCCATGATGAAAAATCCATTTAAACCCCAAACCAGCATCCAGCACTCCCTAAAGCTGCTGAGTGCCCAAAACACCATTGAAACCCTAAAATCAGCATCCAGCACTCCCTGAAGCTGATGAGCAATCAACCCATGATGAAATATTCATTTAAACCCCAAACCAGCATCCAGCACTCCCTAAAGCTGATGAATTATCAACCCATGATCAAAAATCCATTTAAACCCCAAAATCAGCATCCACCAACCCCTAAAGCTGCTGAGTGATCACCCCATGATGAAAAATCCATTTAAACCCCAAAATCAGCATCCACCACCCCCTAAAGCTGCTGAGTGATGAACCCATGATCAAAAATCCATTTAAACCCCAAACCAATATTCACCATCCCCTAAAGTTGCTGAGTGATCACCCCATGACCAAAAATCCATTTAAACCCCAAACCAGCATCCACCACCCCCTAAAGCTGATGAATTATCAACCTATGATCAAAAATTCATTTAAACCCCAAACCAATATTCACCATCCCCCAAAGCTGCTGAGTGACCAAAATACCATAAACCCCCAAAATCAGCAGCCACCACCCCCTAAAGCTGCTGAGTGATCACCCCATGACCAAAAATCCATTTAAACCCCAAACCAGCACACACCACTCCCTAAAGCTGATGAATTATCAACCTATGATGAAAAATCCATTTAAACCCCAAAACCAATATTCACCACCCCCTAAAGCTGCTGAGTGATCACCCCATGATGAAAAATCCATTTAAACCCCAAACCCAGCACCCCCCAAATCTGCTGAGTGATCACCCCAAAAAACCACCAAAACCCCCCAAAAATGACCCAACCCAGGTGACTCAGGGCCTGACTCACAGGAGGCAGAGAAAAGCCCAGCACCATCTATAAAACATCTGCATATATTGATATATTTTTATATAAAAAAATGTATCAAACGAAATAAAAATATCACCTGCTCCATCCATTACTTCCTGTTTCACAGGCTATTAAGGTAAAATAGAAATGAGAACATTTAAATGCAGAGAAATAAAATGAGAAAAGAAGATTGAAAATGAGAGTCAGAGGAAAAGAGTGGCTGCAATTTTTTTTTGTTTTAGAAAATTTTTTGTCTCAGGATTGGAAAAATCACAATTTAGTGGTGTCAGATCTCAAGGTTGGGTGTTAAGATTGCAAGGAAAGGGGGAAAAAAACCAAGAAAAAGATATTTCTATAAACCAGAAAAAGATATTGAGATTTTTGTTTTTCCAAACACTCCTAAGAATCGCAGTTCCACTATAAATTTCATTTATTTTAATTCAACTTTTACCTCTATTTCTGTTGGATCTGAGTAAAAAAATCTCTTATTTTTGCTTTTTTCACCAAATATTTCACTCCACGTGCCCAATTTTCCAACCACAGGCCTGGGGACAATTTGATGGTTCCCAAATCTGGTTTTATTTCAGGATATTGAATATTATTTATTTTGAACCTGATTTGACCTGAGGTCTTGGAAAAAACTTCAATATTTGAGAAATGGAGCTAAAATCACAATTAAAATAAAAATGTGTGGTGTCTGGAATTTGGGGTTTTTAGACTATACTTGTTTTTTCTTCATCATTTTCAAGCAGTAATTTTTAGTTTAATAGTTCTGCACTGGGAGTCAAAGCTTTGGTTATTGGGTCAAAAATATCAATATTACAGGTGTTAATTTTTTATTAAACTATTTAAATTTAAAAGATCTTGTGACCTGCTAAACTCAGCTCCATTTTGTTCATTTTTAGCTGGTGGCTAAAAGTGTTACAGGACTCTCTGTACTTTAAATAAGGTTTAATAAACAACCAAACCCAAACTAGAAATTCATCTCCATGTTTTAATCCTGATTCTAAGTAAAGGTAAAAAAAAAATAAAAATAAATAGTGCAGCTAAGTCTTTATAAAGTGGTCACAGGGAGAAATCTGATTTTTGTGGTTTAGCCCAGTTAAAAGTGGAGAATTAATTTGAGGAGAAATAGGGATTCTAAAAATAGAGATGGGATCAGGATATCAAATGGAAAAGGCTCCAAACACTGGGGATGAGAGGGGAAAAAAACCCACCCAAAAATGGTTCAAAATCCCTAAAAAAGAGATTTTAAAGGGGGATGAAGGATCCAGACTCTGCAGGGATGTGCTGCTTTCAAGGAAAAACTGGAATTTCAGGGAAGTGATGGAGACAAAACTCTCAGCCCAGGATTTCCCAAGGGACAGGAAATCCCCCCAAAAAATAAAAGGTAAATTCTTAAAAGAAGATGGAAGTTCATCAGTGAGACCCCAAAATTTCCTGAGATGGGACAGAGACCCCAAAAGTTTCAACTCCTTCTCTTGAGATTTCCAATGGGAAGGACACCAAGAATTAATAAAAATTTGGGAAATGGACAGGTGTGGGCACACCTGGCACCTGTGCCAACAGCAGCAGCTCCCAGCAGGGTTTGATCTTATCCAAAATTCTGAGATAACTCTGGGAGGGTGAACCTGATGTGAACTCACACACACCCTGGAAATCAGGCAGGGCCACAGCTGGGGACAGGAATGGGGTGAAAAGGGACATGGGGACACCTGGGATGGGGTGAAAAGGGACATGGGGACACCTGGGATGGGGGGAAAAGGGACACGGGGACACCTGGGATGGGGGAAAAGGGACACGGGGACACCTGGGATGGGGTGAAAAGGGACACCTGGGATGGGGGAAAAGGGACACGGGGACACCTGGGATGGGGTGAAAAGGGACATGGGGACACCTGGGATGGGGTGAAAAGGGACATGGGGACACCTGGGATGGGGTGAAAAGGGACACCTGGGATGGGGGAAAAGGGACACCTGGGATGGGGTGAAAAGGGACACGGGGACACCTGGGATGGGGTGAAAAGGGACATGGGGACACCTGGGATGGGGTGAAAAGGGACACCTGGGATGGGGTGAAAAGGGACACGGGGACACCTGGGATGGGGTGAAAAGGGACACGGGGACACCTGGGATGGGGTGAAAAGGGACGAAAAGGGACACGGGGATACCTGGGGGGGACAGAAATGGTGTGTAAATACATCCAGGGACACTTGGGGGAACAGAAATGGGGTGAAAAGGGACACGGGGACACCTGGGATGGGGTGCAAAGGGACACCTGGGATGGGGTGCAAAGACACCCAGCGTCACCCCACATGTCACACACGGGCTGCAGAGGCGCAGACAGACCCAGGCACGGCACGACACGTCCCCAGAAGGCGCCCGCAGCCCCGCAGTGTCACCGACACCCCCCGCACACGGCGCAGCCCCGGCCCGGCGGAGGCAGCGCCGCGTCCCGGGGCCGCCCCCGGTACCTTCTTGACGGTGCGCGGCGCCTCCGTGACGGAGCCGTCGGGGCTGACGAGCGCCTCGGCCGCGCTGCTGCTGCTGTCGCTGCCGTCGCGGTGCCGGTGCTGAGGGTGGTGCGGGTCGCTCCTCTTCATGGCCGAAGCCTGCGGCACCTTGGCGGCGGCCGAGGACAGCCCGGGGCAGCCGCTGCCCGGAGGCCGCTCGGCGGAGGGGGCCGGGGCCGCCTCACGCTCGGCGCCCGGCACGGGGCAGGCGGCCGCGGCCGCGCCGTGCGCCGCCGCGTGAGCGCCCGCGGGCTCGCACGGCGGCCCCGCCGCCTTGTCCATGGGGCCGCCGAGCTCCTTCAGCTCCACGGCGGGCGCGGCCACCGCCACCTGCACCGACATCGTCGCCGACCGCTCCGGCTGCGGCTCCCTCAGGGCCGCCGGCCCCGCCCCGCTCCGCCCCGCCGCCCTCGCTGCCGCACTGCATGCTGGGATATGTAGTTTTCCCGTCCCCGGCGCGACTACAGCTCCCGGCGTTCCCTGCGGCGCCACGCCGCGCCTCCTGGCGGCGCCGCGCGGGGGTTGCTGGGAGTTGTAGTCCGCGCCGGGCCACAGGCCGCGGGAAGGCGTTTGGGTTTTTTCAGGTTTTGGTGAATTTTTGGCGTTTCGGTGGCCGCGCACAGAACCCGAGCTCGGGGGGACCCGGAGCTGGAGCCGCGTCCCTCCCCTGCAGGGAAAGGAGCAGCTCCTGCAGCGCCGCGGCTCTGCTGGGAGGGGATGGGAAATGGGATGGAGAAATCCTCCGGAATTCATCATCTCACATCCCACAAATCCCACAAAAAAACATCCCCAGGTTGTTTTGAGCAAGGGAAAATCCCAACCCTGATCCTCCTGTGCTGAGAGGAGTTTGTGCCTGAAAATAGAGACTGAAAATTGAGAAATTATCCAAAATTTATCATTTCAGATCCCACAAAAACATCCCCAGGTTGTTTTGAGCAAGGGAAAATCCCGACCCTGATTCTCCTCTATTGAGGAGAGGAGCTGGTGCTTGAAAATAGAGACTGGAAATTGAGAAATTATCCAAAATTTATAATTTTAGATCCCACAAATCCCATTAAAAAAAAAAACCAAGGTTGTTTTGAGCAAGGGAAAATTCTCACCCTGATTCTCCTCTATTGAGGAGAGGAGCTGGTGCTTGAAAATAGAGACTGGAAATTGAGAAATTATCCAAAATTTGTAATTTCAGATCCCACAAAAAACATCCCCAGGTTGTTTTGAGCAAGGGAAAATCCCAGTCCTGATCCTCCTGTGCTGAGAGGAGTTTGTGCCTGAAAATAGAGACTGAAAATTGAGAAATTCTCCCAAAATTTATAATTTCAGATCCCACAAAAAAACCCACCAGGTTGTTTTGAGCAAGGGAAAATTCTCACCTTGATTCTCCTCTATTGAGGAGAGGAGCTGGTGCTTGAAAATAGAGACTGGAAATTGAGAAATTATCCAAAATTTATAATTTTAGATCCCACAAATCCCATTAAAAAAAAAACCAAGATTGTTTTGAGCAAGGGAAAATTCTCACCTTGGTTCTCCTCTATTGAGGAGAGGAGTTTGTGCCTGAAAATAGAGACTGGAAATTGAGAAATTATCCAAAAATTTATCATTTCAGATCCCACAAAAACATCCCCAGGTTGTTTTGAGCAAGGGAAAATCCCAAAACTGATCCTCCTGTGCTGAGAGGAGTTGGTGCTTGAAAATAGAGACTGGAAATTGAGAAATTCTCCCAAAATTTATAAATTTAGATCCCACAGATCCCATAAAAAACATCCCCCAGGTTGTTTTGAGCAAGGGAAAATTCTCACCTTGGTTCTCCTCTATTATTGAGAGGAGTTTGTGCTTGAAAATAGAGACTGAAAATTGTGAAATTCTCTCAAAATTTGTAATTTCAGATCCTACAAAAACATCCTGAGGTTGTTTTGAGCAAGGCAAAATCCCAAAACTGATCCTCCTGTGCTGAGAGGAGTTTGTGCCTGAAAATAGAGACTGAAAATTGAGAAATTATCCAAAATTTATCATTTCAGATCCCACAAAAACATCCTGAGGTTGTTTTGAGCAAGGCAAAATTCTCACCCTGATTCTCCTCTATTGAGGAGAGGAGCTGGTGCTTGAAAATAGAGACTGAAAATTGAGAAATTCTCCCAAAATTTATAAATTTAGATCCCACAGATCCCATAAAAAAAACCCCAAGGTTGTTTTGAGCAAGGGAAAATTCTCACCTTGATTCTCCTCTATTGAGGAGAGGAGTTTGTGCCTGAAAATAGAGACTGGAAATTGAGAAATTCTCCCAAATTTATAATTTCAGATCCTACAAAAAACCCACAAAATTGTTTTGAGCAAGGCAAAATCCCAACCCTACTGTGGGACCTTCCCCACTTTTTAAAGAATATTCCCAAAATTATAAAACTGGCAGGAAAAGCAAAATTTTCCCAGCTTCAAGAATTCAGGAAAAACAAATTTATCTGGGAAAAGAGATTTATCTGTGGGAGGATGTTTGGGGAGGGAGGTTCCAAAAATTGGAACCAGGTTGGGATGGAAATTTGGGAAATCTGGGGAAAAAATAAGCTTGGAAAAGAATTTTTGGATTATTTTGGGTGATTTTGGGGTGTTTTTTGATTTTTTAGGATGATTTTGGGTGATTTTTGAGTGATTTTGAGGTGATTTTTGGATGATTTTTGAGAGATTTTTTTGTTGATTTTTGGGTTCTATTGGGGTGATTTTTGGATTATGTTTTATTATTTTTAGGATGATTTTTGGGTGATTTTTGAGAGATTTTGGGGGGATTTTTGGATTATTTTTTATTATTTTTAGGATGATTTTTGGGTGATTTTTGAGAGATTTTGGGGGGATTTTTGGATTATTTTTTATTATTTTTAGGATGATTTTTGGGTGATTTTTGAGAGATTTTGGGGTGATTTTTGGATTATTTTTTATTATTTTTGGGATGATCTTTGGGTGATTTTTGAGAGATTTTGGGGTGATTTTTGGATTGTTTTTTATTATTTTTAGGATGATTTTGGGGTGATTTTTGGATTATTTTTTATTATTTTTAGGATGATTTTTGGGTGATTTTTGAGAGATTTTGGGGTGATTTTTGAATTATTTTTTATTATTTTTAGGATGATTTTTGGGTGATTTTTGAGAGATTTTGGGGTGATTTTTGGATTATTTTTTATTATTTTTAGGATGATTTTTGGGTGATTTTTGAGAGATTTTGGGGTGATTTTTGGATTATTTTTTATTATTTTTAGGATGATTTTTGGGTGATTTTTGAGAGATTTTGGGGTGATTTTTGAGTGATTTCTGGGTGATTTTTTGATTATGTTTGAGTGACTTTTGGATTGTTTTTGGTATTATTTTTGGAATATTTTGAGGTGATTTTTGGTGGATTTCTGGGTGATTTTTTTGTTGATTTTTGGGTTCTATTGGGGTGATTTTTGGGTGATGTCTGGGTGATTTTTGGATTATTTTTTATTATTTTTGGGATGATTTTTGGGTGATTTTTGAGAGATTTTGGGGTGATTTTTGGATTATTTTTTATTATTTTTAGGATGATTTTGGGGTGATTTTTGAGAGATTTTGGGGTGATTTTTGGATTATTTTTTATTATTTTTAGGATGATTTTGGGGTGATTTTTGGATTATTTTTTATTATTTTTAGGATGATTTTGGGGTGATTTTTGAGAGATTTTGGGGTGATTTTTGGATTATTTTTTATTATTTTTAGGATGATTTTTGGGTGATTTTTGAGAGATTTTGGGGTGATTTTTGGATTATTTTTTATTATTTTTAGGATGATTTTGGGGTGATTTTGAGAGATTTTGGGGTGATTTTTGAGTGATTTCTGGGTGATTTTTTGATTATGTTTGAGTGACTTTTGGATTGTTTTTGGTATTATTTTTGGAATATTTTGAGGTGATTTTTGGTGGATTTCTGGGTGATTTTTTTGTTGATTTTTGGGTTCTATTGGGGTGATTTTTGGGTGATGTCTGGGTGATTTTTGGATTTTTTTTATTATTTTTGGGTGATTTTGGGGTGATTTTTGAGGGATTTTTTTTATTTTTTAGGAGGATTTTTGGGTGATTTCTGTGTGGTTTTGGGGTGATTTTTGAGTGATTTTGGGGTGATTTTGGGATGATTTTTGGAATATTTTGAGGTGATTTTTGAGTAATTTCTGTGTGATTTTTGGATTATTTTTGAGGAACTTTTGGATCATTTTTTTATTACTTTTGGGTGACTTTTGGGTGATTCTTGGATTATTTTGGAGTGGCTTTTGGGTTTTTTTTGGGTGATTTTTTGACATTTTTGAGGTGATTTTTGAGAGATTTTTTTGTTGATTTTTGGGTTCTATTGGGGTGATTTTTGGGTGATGTCTGGGTGATTTTTCGATTATTTTTTATTATTTTGGGTGATTTTTGAGGGGTTTTTTGAGTTTTTAGGATGATTTTTGGGTGATTTTTGGGTGATTTTTAAATTCTTTTTGAGTGACTTTTGGATCATTTTTTAATTACTTTTGGGTGATTTCTGAGTGATTTTTGAATGATTTATGGGTGATTTTTTTTATTATTATTTTAGGTGATTTCTGGGTGATTTTGGGGTGATTTTTGGAATATTTTGAGGTGATTTTTGGGTGATTTCTGGGTGATTTTTGAGTGATTTTTGGATTATTTTTGGGTGATCTTTGGCTGATTTTTGGATTATTTTTGGCTGATTTCTGGCTGATTTTTACATTATTTTTGGCTGATTTCTGGCTGATTTTTAGATTATTTTTGGATTATTTCTGGCTGATTTTTGGATTATTTTTGGCTGATTTCTGGGTGATTTTTTGGATTATTTTTGGGTGATTTCTGGCTGATTTTTGGGATTATTTCTGGCTGATTTCTGGCTGATTTTTATATTATTTTTGGGTGATTTCTGGCTGGTTTTTGGGATTATTTTTGGGTGATTTCTGGCTGAATTTTGGGTTATTTTTGGGTGGTTTCTGGGTGATTTTTTATATTATTTCTGGCTGGTTTCTGGCTGATTTTTGGGGGTTTTTTGGATTATTTTTGGGTGATTTCTGGCTGGTTTTTGGGATTATTTTTGGGTGATTTCTGGCTGATTTTGACTGGTTTTTGCATTATTTTTGGGTGATTTCTGGCTGAATTTTGGCTGGTTTTTGGATTATTTTTGGGTGATTTCTGGGTGATTTTTTGGATTATTTTTGGGTGATTTCTGGCTGATTTTTGGGATTATTTTTGGGTGATTTCTGGCTGATTTTTGGGATTATTTCTGGCTGATTTCTGGCTGATTTTTAGATTATTTTTGGGTGATTTCTGGCTGGTTTTTGGGATTATTTTTGGGTGATTTCTGGCTGGTTTTTGGGATTATTTTTGGGTGATTTCTGGCTGATTTTGGCTGGTTTTTGGATTATTTTTGTGTGATTTCTGGCTGAATTTTGGCTGGTTTTTGGATTATTTTTGGGTGGTTTCTGGCTGATTTTTGGGATTATTTTTGGATTATTTCTGGCTGATTTTTGGATTATTTTTGGCTGATTTCTGGGTGATTTTTTGGATTATTTTTGGGTGATTTCTGGCTGATTTTTGGGTTATTTTTGGGTGATTTCTGGCTGAATTTTGGATTATTTTTGGGTGGTTTCTGGCTGATTTTTTGGATTATTTCTGTCTGATTTCTGGCTGATTTTTGGGATTATTTTTGGATTATTTCTGGCTGATTTTTGGGATTATTTTTGGCTGATTTCTGGCTGATTTTTGGATTATTTTTGGGTGATTTCTGTCTGATTTTTGGGTTATTTTTGGGTGATTTCTGGCTGATTTTTGGATTATTTTTGGGTGATTTCTGGCTGATTTTTGGCCATTCATTTCCAGCAATCCCATTTTTTCTGCAGCCATCAATTCCTCCTGGCATCCTGCAGCATCCAGAGATTTCATCCTTTAAATTCCACCAGATGGGTGGAAAATTCCAAAAATTCTCCCCAAGGATCAATGAATCCACAGGGAAAAAATGAATATTATCCAAATTTCCTGAATTTTCAAAATGGCAAATTTTTTAGGAATATTTTTGTTAGAACTGGGTTTGTAACTAAGCAAGCCACAAAATAAAATATATAGAAAGTAAAAAAAAAAAAAAGCAAAAAAAAAAAAAAAAAAAGATAAAGAGAAATATTTTGTTTCATCCCAAACAATCCAGATTTGACTCTGGAGCAAGATCAACCCCAAAAAAAAAAAACCCAAAAAAATGCCAAAAATCCAATTTTCACTGCCCAATTCCACTTAAATTTCAGGGTTTGGTTTGCATGACTCTCAAACAAAATAAAAAAGGGATTTTTTTCCAAAATTAGCATTTCCCCCACCCCAAAAAAAAAGCAGCAGTGCCATGATGGCTCCATGGGACCCCCCCCAGCAGCCCCCAAAAATTTGGGTGACCCCAAATTTTGGGGGATATTTTAACCTGTGGTGCCACCTGCTGGCAAAGGTCCCATTTGTCCCCAAAAATGTCCCCACAGGGGGTTCTAAGTACTTTAAAGTCATTTTTAAAGTGGTTTAAAACACTTTAAAGCAGTTTTTAAAGTGGTTTAAAGTGGTTTTTAAGGTGGTTTAAAGTGGTTTGAAACATTTTCAAGCAGTTTTAGGCTGTTTTAAAGTGGTTTAAAACACCTTCAAGCAGTTTTTAAGGTGCTTTAAAGCATTTTGAAACACTTTCAAGGAGTTTTGAAGGTGTTTTGAAACATTTTCAAGGAGTTTTTAAAGCAAGAGGGTTTTTAGGAGAAAGGAGAACTCCTCCCTACCCCCCAAAAAATGTTTTCCCATATGGATCCCTCCCCAAAAGAGCTCAGAGCAGCCACTGGGATTGAAAATCTGTAAATTTAATACTGATACAGGAGGGTTTTTCCTTTACACAGCAAAAATGAACCTGTGGAAGTCACTGGGATAGCAAAAAAAGAAAAAAAAATTTAAAAATTAAAAAAAAAAAAAAAAAAAAAAAAAAAAAGCCAAGAGCCTACCAGGACTTAATAAAAATAAAAATCCAAACACCAGCAGGGACTGGAGCCCTCTTGCCACACTCTGCTGGGTTTGCTGTGAATTGATTTTTTTTTTTTTTTTTTCTAAAAAAATAATGAAAAGCTTTGCTCTGGGGGTTGCTGACCCTGATTCACCTGGAGCACCCCGAGATTTTTGGGGTTTTTTTTTTGTTTCCAAGGTGTTTCCCATCCCACAAGGTGCTGCCACCCCACTAATCCTGATTTGGGTCTGGCTGAGCTCCCTGGGGAGCTGGAAGGCACTTTGGGGTCCCTGAAAGGTTGAACCCAAAACCACCTGGGCTCACCTTAAACAGAGGATTCACCTCCTCATCATGATACAAACTTTAAAAAATTCAACAATTTTAAAAAATTATAAAGTGGGGTGAGCTCTAGGTACCTCTAGCTGTGGGTGGGGCAGAGGCAGGGCTGGCAGCACCCCAAAATCTCCCCAAAAGCTGTTCCCAAATGTCATCCCCAAAGCCCTGACAGCTCCTCTCTCCCAGTGATGCTGGGGGAAAACCCCCAGAGCTGCAGGCCAGGCTGGGAGATGAATCCTCCAAGGGGGGAGAGCAATCAGATGGTGGAGATTTGGGATGGATCCCAGAGGGGTGGGGGGCTCCTGGTGTCCCCTCCCCTGGCTGAAGCATCAGAAATCTGAGTCGGGCTCCAGCAGCTCTGCATCCACCAGGTTGGTCCGAGAGTGGATGGGGGCCAGCCCTGCCCATCCCCCCTGAGTCCTGGGCAGCCCTGAGGCTTTGGGGGGCCACAGGGGGCCCCCATTGTGCTGGCAGCAGGCTGCAGAGGGGCTCTGCTGCTCGCTGCTGCTCTCAGGGCAGAAGGGGTTGCTGATGACGTGCAGCAGGTTGGGCCTGCGGCTCTGCCCGTCCCAAGGTCCCCCAGGGAAGGTGACATCGGGCAGGACATCGGGGGCAAAGGCCACCAGGCAGGGCTGGGGGGGCAGGTGGGGCAGCCTGGGGATGCTGGAGCCCCCCAGGCAGCGCTCAGGGTCGGGGGTCACCTCCTGCTCCTCCTTCTTCTTCCTCTTCTTCCTCCTCTTCTTCCTGCGGCCGCTGCGCTGCTGCAGCTCCGGGGACACCTCGGCCTCCACCAGCCACAGCTTGGGCCTCTCCTCTGCTGGCACTGGGGGGGTGACAGGGGGGTGAGTCCCATCTGTGCCCCCCACTGCCCCCCAGGAGCTTTCATCCCCCCACAAAGACTTGCCAGGTGTGGCCACGGGTGTCACGGAGATGTCCTGGGGCAGGATGGCTCCTCTCCTGGCCACCATCTTGGTGACGTGCTGGGCCCACGCCGAGGACACGTCAGCTGATGGTTCATTGATGTTAAAGGCCAGCCCAGCTGTGGGGACACAATGGGGTCAAGAGGGCATTCTGGGGACCCTGGAGATGTCCCCTGCACCAACATGTCCCTGTTGGAGTCAGTGAGTCAGGGGTCTGAGTAGTCAGAGTGCAGGGATTGAATAAATCTTAGAGTGAGTTCTGATGTTTTTAGTGAATAAAAGGTCTCAAATGCCACAGTGGCAGTGAGTGTTCTAGTGAAGGTTGGAACACACTGATATCTTCAGTAGAGGCTCCAGGCCCACAGTTACAGACAGGATTTAAACATAATAGAGCTATAGTAACAATATTGCTGATATTTCATAGATAGAACAGGACAGAGTGTATGTGTAGTGTTATAAGTAACCTGGTGAGGTAAGAAACTGGAACTCTAATAGGTGAAAGAATGGTCTGAGTTTGCATCTTAGCTTGTTGGAAAATCCTGTATAACAGTGTGGATTGGGAGAGTTGGTGCTTTTAGCTATTCAGCTTTCAGCCATTGTTGCTTTCAGCCATTCTGGCTTCCAGCCATTCACTTATTGCTGCTGCTTTTGCTATTGCCTGTTGAGACTGCTGTGCTTGTAATAAATAACCTTTTTAACTATGAGCTGCTTTACATATTTAAGATTACCTGACAAGTAAGAGCTGAGAGCAGGAGCCTCTAGAGCTCCAGAGTTTCATGCTCAGAGCCCTGGGGGTCAGAAGGACCCTGCACAGGGTGAGGGGGCTCTGGGGAGCCACGTACCCACAGGGCCATCGTGGGACACGGTGTGCATGCTGAAGGACAGCTCCCGGCCCGGCTGGCGCAGCAGCTCCTGGCGCCTGGAGAAAGCCTTGGCAATCATCCTGCTCTTCTTGATCCTCTTGGGCTGGTCATCGCTCTGCCCCGTCAGCCTGGGGGGCACACAGGGCATGGGGGGCACAGCTGGGGCACAGGGACCCTGCCCAGCTCCTCCTCCCACTCTGGATGGGGACGCCTGTGGGGGTGGGGGTGTCCCACACACAGTGCAGCCCATTGCGGAGCGTTCTGCAGCTCATGGAGGATGGGATGTCCCTGGAGGGGGCAGGAAGGGCTGCAGGGAGCTGGGGTGACACCCTGGGGGTCCCACCTGCACCAGGTGCGCTTCCAGATGAGCAGGGTGGCCTTGGTCCAGACCCAGGTGCTCATGGAGACCCCGGTGCCAAACATGGCAAAGAGATTGATCTTCTCCACCAGCAGGCTGGGCCGGTTCTTGATCTCACACTCCGGGATGGGCTTGTTGGTCTGAGTGGCAATGGTCACATTGGCCTCACACCTGCAGGGACACAGGGACAGAGGCTGTGAGCAGAGGGGACACACAGGGACAGTGGCTGTGAGGAGAGGGGACACACAGGGACAGTGGCTGTGAGGAGGGGGGACACACAGGGACAGTGGCTGTGAGGGGAGGGGACACACAGGGACAGAGGCTGTGAGCAGAGGGGACACACAGGGACAGTGGCTGTGAGGAGGGGGGACACACAGGGACAGTGGCTGTGAGGAGAGGGGACACACAGGGACAGTGGCTGTGAGGAGGGGGGACACAGGGACAGCGGCTGTGAGGAGGGGGGACACACGGGGACAGTGGCTGTGAGGAGGGGGGACACACAGGGACAGTGGCTGTGAGGGGAGGGGACACACAGGGACAGTGGCTGTGAGGAGAGGGGACACACAGGGACAGTGGCTGTGAGGAGGGGGGACACACAGGGACAGTGGCTCTAAGGAGAGGGGACACACAGGGACAGTGGCTCTAAGGAGAGGGGACACACAGGGACAGTGGCTGTGAGGAGAGGGGACACACAGGGACAGTGGCTCTAAGGAGAGGGGACACACAGGGACAGTGGCTCTAAGGAGAGGGGACACCCTCCCCACAGCTCCCACAGCCCTGCAGGGTGGAGATGTGGTGGCACTGGCGGTGGGGGACACAGGGCTGTCCATGCTGCAGTGCCACCATGTCCCTGTCGCCCTTTCCCCCCTGTCCCCCTGCTCCTCTGTCCCTGTCCCCCTGTCCCTCTGTCCCCTCTGTCCCCCCATCCCTCTGTCCCCCTGTCCCTGTCCCCCTGTCCTCCCCGTCCCTCTGTCCCCCTGTCCCTGTCCCCGTCCCTGTCCCCCTGTCCTCCCCGTCCCTCTGTCCCTGTCCCTGTCCCCCTGTCCTCCCCGTCCCTCTGTCCCCCTGTCCCTGTCCCCCTGTCCCCCTGTCCCTCTGTCCCCCTGTTCCCCTGTCCCCCTGTCCCTGTCCCCCTGTCCTCCCCGTCCCTCTGTCCCTCTGTCCCTGTCCCTCTGTCCCTGTCCCTGTCCCCCTGTCCCTGTCCCTCTGTCCCTGTCCCCCTGTCCCTGTCCCCCTGTCCCCCTGCACTCACAGCACGTATTCCCGGAAGCTGCGCTCCCACTCTGCCTGGTTGAAGAAGTCGTAGAAGTGGCAGCCAAAGGTGATGAAGACAAAGCCAAAGGCCAGGAAGCCAAAGATGCCTGAAGAGAAGAAGAACACCCCCAGCTCAGCCCAACCCCAGTGACAGCAGGGCAGTGCCAGCACCCTGTGTGACTCAGGGGACACAATGTCCCCGTTCCTGCTGGGATTCCCTGGCAAAGCTGCTGAAGCCTCACCCAGGCGCAGCATGGTCTCGTTGATCTTGCTGGCCGCCTTCTCGCTCAGCAGCCCGGGGTGCTTGCTCTTGATGGAGAAGAGTGTCATGACCCCTGTGGGGGAGGATTGGGGTCAGGCTGTGGGGACACCCACGGTGACCCCGTCCCTCCCCAGAGCCACACCTACCCCTGATGAGGAAATAGCCCCCCACGATGAGCACCAGCCCGATGGGGGCCAGCACGAAGCCGGCTCGGTAGCGGTAATTCTTGTAGCCCACGAAGCAGATGCCACTGACAGAGTCACCATCCACCTGGCAGGGACAGTGACAGGGACAGCAGGCTCAGCTGGCTGCGGGTGTCACCTGAGACACCACCCCAGACACTGACCCCGTTACCTGTGCCACGGCCAGGATGGCCACGGTGAGCACGAAGGGGATGGACCAGGTGATGAGGTGGAAGTAGGAGGTCTTGCCCAGCAGGGGCTGGTAGGTGGTGCCCAGGGCCTTGAAGGACGTGTGCCAGGCGTAGGTGAGCATGACAAACCAGATGACACCCGACATCAGCGAGTAGTAGACGATGACGAAGATGATGACGCAGGACAGCGTCTCGTTGGAGCTGTGGGAGGAGAGGCAGGAGTGTCACCCACCCCAGAGATCCCCTCTGGGCATGGAGGTGACACCTCTGGGTGATACAACTGTCCCTGAAAAGGGCACCTGGGATTCTGTGGAACCTTTCATGAGAGATGCCCCCCCCTCCCTACCAAAACCCTGTTATCATTTAGGATTTCTACTGGTCTTTAATTTTACTAGATGATTGGTCTTTTCTCACCTAGAATCTTAAAGTCATTGGATAGTTGTGATGCCTTAAGTTCTGAGTTTTCTGTTCTGCTTGGGTATGCTTTGCCATTTTGCTTAGGATGATGAAGGCAAAATAATCCAATTCCAGGACAGTCTTTTCTAAGCACAAACAATGTGAGGAGAGGAGGGCAGGCCAGCTAGGAGGCCAGGAGGATGAAACTTTATAATTTGAGATTATTAATTGGATGGTTGACTCTTATATGCAAATGGACTGAAGTCTATAAAGATTTTGTGACCAAGCCCCCTTTTAGTTCCACCTTGGAGCCACTCAGGCAGGGCAGGGGCTACACTGTGGCATTAGTACTGCCAGGGTGTGACCTTCGAATAAATACCCACTTTATTTCCCTTAACTCTGTGTGATCTCTCTTCCAACTCCTAAAAGCATCAGTTCTAAACTTATAATTTTCCTGGTTAGAAATTCAATCCCTCCAAAATCTATAAAAACCCCTTGCTGTGCTACATAACCTAATTTTACTGGTAGAACCCTTGGAAAAAATAAAGCTTCTATAGCATCTCCTGAATTCCTTGCTAGGTGAGAAGCTGAACTGTGTTTCAGGGGCCCTCTGTGGAAAGCAGAGCAGCTGCAGACACCCACGTGGGCTCTCCCAGCCTCATGGTGCCATCAGCCCTGCAGACGATCTCGTCACGGGCACCGTCCATGAACTGTGCCAGCCAGCCAATGCTCCCCACAAAGAAACAGGCGTTGACGTAGAACAGGATGACAGCAGGGTAGCGGTTGGAGTTCCTCCAGTCGGCAACAAATGTGGCCTGGGAAGGGTGGAGAAAGTGACAGATTATGGCCTGTCCCCTTTTTTGTTACTGTATATGGGTTACGGAATGGGGAAAGGACACAGTTACATGGTGTGAGAAAGAATAAGAAAGGTAATTTATTGAAGGAAGTCATGGCTTTAAATAAGACAGTGAAAAAGAAAATGCAGACAGCTCATTGGTCAGAGAAAGAGACACCTCTTGTCTCAGGGTTTCTCGTGGATCCAGCAGGTGTTTATCTCTTGTTATAATTCTTTCTCTCATGTTTACAGTAGAGAAAGAGCCTCTAGCTTGGGAAAAATCATAGCTGAGGCTGAGAAAGCCAGACTGGGAAAAATCCTTTAAGATTCTCCCTGGGCCTGTGTGTTGGGTTGATGTGGCCAGAAATGTGCATTCTATCACCATCTGTTAAACCAGCTGGGGCAGTGCCCCTGATCTCCTGGCACACATTATCTGCTCATGGGCATCTTTAAACCAGCTGGGCAATCATCTTTATCTTTCCCATGACCCACCCTTCATCCAGCAGGTATCACCTGTTAATGGGCCATTGTTAAAAACTGGGTGTGGCAGTGATTCTTATCCCTGTGGGAGATATCTCCTGTTAATGGGCCATTGTTTAAAACTGGGTGTGGCAGTGCCCCTGATCTCCTGGCACACATTATCTGCTCATGGGCATCTTTAAACCAGCTGGGCAATCATCTTTATCTTCCCACAGCCCATCCTCCCTCCAGGAGATATCTCCTGTTCATGGCCACTGAGTCCCAGGGCATGGCTGAGAAAATTCCATCATCCCACTGGGAGATGCTCCAGCCAGGGCAGGAGCCAAGCCTTTCCTACCCAGAGAAAAACTGACATTTTGGACACCAAGGCACGTTCTTCCCACTGCATTCCAGAGGAAAACCAGAGCCTTGCACATCATCCCTGGAGCTTCAGAGGAAACTGCACCTTCTCCAGGAGCACTGCTCCAGCTGAGCCACATCTGCCCCTGCAGGAGGATGCAGCACCATGGAATGGGACTGTGCCACCACCCTGACTGACTGACTGTGCCAGCTTGGATTCTGACTCTGGCAGGGTTGGGATTGTTCTGTGTAATACTGCATTGCTATTGGAATTGTCCTAGCAAAGAACTGTTATTCCTAATTCCTCCATCCTTTCCTGAGAGCCCCTTCATTTCCAATTTGCAGCGAGGGGGTGTTTGCACTCTCCATTTGCAGCTTCTACCTCTTGACAGCCCCTGTCCCTCAGGGCAGGCCAGGCTGCAGGGGCTGTGAGCCTCGGGGCTGTCTCACCAGGGTGAAGAAGGTGCAGAGGATGGTGAGGGAGCTGAAGGCAGCGATGTAGACGTGCATCTCGCGGTGCTCCCTGGCTGTGAACAGCGGGTTCTGGCACTGGATCCCGCAGCCCTCCACGTCCTCGTACCAGCTCTTGGGGTTCTCCGTCCTCACCAGCGGCGCCTCGCACTGACCCGAGCTGTTGAACTTGATGTTCTGCACCTCGTTCTGCACGGGGAGAGCAGGGCAGGGGCAGGGGGAGGAGGAGGAGGGGGAGGAAGAGGAGAAGGAAGAGAGGCGGCGGAGGAGGAAGAGCAGGAGAAAGAGCAGGAGGAGGAGAAGAAGGAAGAGGAAGAGAAGGAGGAAGAGGAGGACGAGGAGGAGAAGGAGGAGGAAGAGGAGGGAGAAGAAGAGAAGGAGGAGGAAGAAGAGAAGGAGGAAGAGGAGGAGGAGGAGGAGAATGAGGAGGAGAAGAAGAAGGAGGAGAAGAAGGAATAGGAAGAGAAGGAAGAGGAAGAGAAGGAAGAGAAAGAGAAGGAAGAGGAGGAGGAAGAGGAGGAGGGAGAGGAGGAGGAAGAGGAGGAGGAAGAAGAGGAGGAAAGGA
>NW_027635658.1:24617-51185 GCF_903797595.1 Erithacus rubecula | reverse complement strand
ATAGCAAGACTTCTGAATTCCTAGCAAGCAGTTCTGAAAACAAAGATGAAATAGAGATGTTAGCAGTATTTGACATAGATGCTAAAAATAGTTATGTTAAGGTTTGAGGCCTCTTCCTTTGTTTAGATTAAACCAAATACCATACATGGCAAAGAAGTAGCAGACATCCTGTCCCAAGCCTGGGAGGAAAGATCTCAAGATAAAGGGTAAAGCCATAAAACATGGTAATTTAGTTGTTCCTATAGGTTGCATGCAAATATTAGGAAATTAGTATATTGTAATAGATTGCTTATTGGAATTTAGAATATTCATTATGGAATAATACTTATTGTACTGCAAATGGAAAATCCACAATTCCCCCTTTCAGTTTTTAAAAAGGAAAAGAAAGAGAAGTGTTTGTAATCCTCCCCAGGGCCCTTTGTCAAAGGAGAACAAACACCACTCCTCAGGAGATTTGTGGATACCTGAAGTGCCTAGGGAACTCTTCATACCTGGTGCTTTTAACAAACTCAATCCTAAAACTTAATTCTAATTACAATAACAAAACCCATCACCATTCACCAAACTTATCAAACAGTGAAAAAATCCACCACTAAGTAGTTATTCCTAATACAAAAATGAAAACTATATCAACAGTTCCTACATGAACAGATGAATGTTCATTCTCTGCTTGAAGAGGGATCATCTGGTCAGTGTTTTCTCTGGTTGGAGTTTGGTGAGCTGGTCAGCATGTGAAAGCTGAGCAGTGATCACACTCTGCCCCTGGTGCAGGTCAGGGCAGACACCTTGATGGTCAGTAGCAAAGACCCAGGCATGTCTCATCTGAAGCCTGAAATGAGGCAAAGGTGATTCACAAAAACTGGATTGGTTAGATCTTTTCTTTCTCTTTTTCCAATCTCGCTGTCCTACAATAGGAACAGCATCATCTGTTATGATTCTTTCTCTTGTGTTTACAATAAAGAAGAAATCTCTAGCCTGGGAAAATCCTGGCTAGAGGCTGAGAAAGTTTCATGGCCTGAAAAAAATACTTAGAACTTGAAAAAACATGCCTAGCTAAAATGTGCCTGGGCCTCCAGCAGTGTCCACAATCGGGACTGGCACCGGCTGTGGGGACTGGTTGTGGCTTTAGATCTTCCCAGAGCAGAGCAGCTGCTGGCTGCTGTAAAGTTGTTTCTTGTCAAGGCACGTCAGGCTCCAAAGGCAAAGAGCCCAAGGCTCTCCAGTCCCTGTTCAATCTCTCTCCTGCCATAAAGTCCCGATGGAAGCAGGAGCAGCTCTCTGCTGCAAGAGGTGAAGCTGCGGCTGGTGCAGAGTCTCCAGAGGCAGATGCTCCCTGGCCTTCTCTGTTCTTTTCTTCTTCACCTTCTTCTTCCCTCATGTGCTGGTAGTGGTGATGGTGATGGTGGGGGGAAAGAGAGAAGGACAAGAGAGGAGTGAGAGAGAGCTCTGGATACAATACAGGGATGTTTTTGGACAAATTACCCAATGAGCCAAAATCATTAACCTGACAAATTTCGTCCTAACCTTTTAGAAATCCATAATACTAAAGTCTACATATAACTTGTGCATATGGCCTATCTGTTCTCTGTGAAGAATATATAAAATATTAATATTGTAATTTTATTTGTCTGGGACTAAGTTTTTATGTCTCAATCAGCCAGTATTTTATAGGAGATTCCACGGCTTTTACTTTTCATGGTTTTTGAAACATATTTCTACGTGCTTCACACCTAAGATTTAAAACGTCTACTTCATATCTATGCTACTTAATATTTTTAATTCCTGAAAACTAAAACCTAGACATCTATTTAATGTCTGTGTGGTTTCTTGTACTTTAACTTCTCAAAATATTTAAATTTAATTCTTGCATACTGTTCCTCTCCTGGAGGGAGTCAGAGAGGCTTCTCTGTTCCACTCTCCAAAACCAGGAATGGGGACAGGACAGAGATGGGGACTGGGAAAGGGACATTGGAATGTGAATGAAAACATGAACAGGGAATGGGAATATGGGAACAGAACAGGAAATATCAAAAGAGAAATTGGGAATAAAATATGGGATGGAGATTTAGAATATAGGACAGGGAACAGACATGGGGATAGGGCAAAAGAAGTGGGAATGGGAATATGGGAAGGGGACTGGAAATAAAGAAATGGAAATATGGGAATGGGACTTGGATCAGGAATACTAGAAGGGGAACAGGACAGGGAATATGGGACTGGGAATATGTGAACGGTAACCAGGCAGAGAATACAGGACAGGGAATGATACCGGAAATGGGATCTGAACTGGGACGGGGGCAAGAATGGTGTGAGACAGGAATGGGATGAGAGGAGGATCCTGGACAGGGGAAAGCAGGACCTGGGTCAGGGGGAAACGGGGAGGGTGTCAGGGCAGGAGGTCCTTGATCAGCTGCCCCAGAACCTCCGTCAGCATCTCCCAGTGCAGCCAGAGCCGCTGGGCCTGGGGTGCCCAAAGCCCTGAGAAACCCCCAAGGAAATTTGAAGTCCCTGGAACACAGGTTCCTCTACATCCTCTGGAAGATCCCCCTGTGTCAGCAGGAATGTCTTAGTTCAATGTCTTCATTTTTACCCCGGAACTGGGTGTCTGGGAAGGAGAAAGAGAAACGCAAAGAAAATCCAGGTCACAGGGAGGCAGCACGAAGCTTTTCCTGCACTCAGGGCACTCACAGGGCTTCTCTTAGTGGAGACGACGTTGGTGTTGGGTCAAGTTAGACCTCTGTGAGAAGCTCTTCCCACACTCAGGACACTCGTAGGGTCTCTCCCCGGTGTGGATGAGCCGGTGGTTGATGAGGTTGGAGTTTGTCTTGAATCCCTTCCCACAGTCGTGGCAGCAGAAGGGCCTCTCATCCCAGTGAGTGCGATAGTGCTGCAGAAGGCTGGACCTGCTCTGAAACCTCTTCCTGCATTTATTACATTCGTAGGGTCTCTCCCCTGTGTGCATGAGTTGGTGGGTGAGTAGGTTGGACTTTTGATTGAAGCTCTTCCCACAGTCGGGGCAGCAGAAGGGCCTCTCCCCTGTATGAATGCGATAGTGCCGGAGGAGATCGATGCGGGTGTGAAACCTCTTCCTGCATTTATCACACTTGTAGGGCCTCTCCCCAGTGTGGATCCTCTGGTGAACAGCCAGGTTTGAGCTCTGGGTGAATCTCTTCCCACACTCCCCACACTCGTGGGGCCGTTCCCCCGTGTGGATTTTACGGTGTCTGATCAGGTTGGATCTCCACTTGAAGCCCTTCCCACATTCTGAGCACTTGTGGGGCTTCTCCCCATGGTGAAGCTGCTCACGCAGCCCCAGCTCCGAGCTCCGGCCGCCTCCCTGGCCCAGGCTGGCTCTTTCCTGCTGGGATCCCCGGGCTGTGCGTTTGCAGCCCCTCCTGCTGCGGGATCTGCGGGGCTTTTCCTCCCCGTTGCATTCCTGTGCCATGGAGCCGCTGCAAACGGCCTCTTGCCCGAGGCTGTGCCGCGGGGATTTGTCCTCCCTGCTGTCCGTGCTCAGCTCCTTGTCTGGGGGAGGAAGGACAAGGAGAGGATGGGATTTGCCTCCGTGCCAGAGGCAAGGGCAAGGAGATCCCCCCAGGGCTGTGCTGCAGCCGGGGCCGTGGTGGGCTGGGAGATGGAGCAGGACACAGGGGGAAAGGGGCACTGACTTCCTCCTCACCTGCCTGCGGTTCCCGGGCCATCGACCTCGTCCTCATGGCCTCCTTTTCAATGCAGCCAAGGATTGGGAAATCCTGCTTTGGGAAGGAAAACAAGGGCTGAGCGTGTTGGGTTTGATGGTGGCGCTGCCCAAGGGCAGCTGGAGAAGTCAGCGCCCCTTTCAGCCTCGGGGGCCCGGAGCCCGCTCAGCAACAACCTCCCACACCCCTCCAGGCTGCCGGGGGTCCCCCGGCTCCGGGATCGCCTCTCTGCGCTCACCCCGCTCCGGGGCTCCTGCCTTCCCCCCCGGCTTTGCCGGGGATCCCCAGGGTCGATATCGCCCCCTCTCCGCCGATACCGGGCGATCCCACATTGGAGCCGCCAAGATCCCACAGCGCCATTTCCGGCTCGGCTTTGGGCTCCTGCAAGATCCAAACATCCCCTGAACCGCAAAATAAAATCCTCCCGGAGCACCCCATGATGGATTTGGGGCCAGCTCCCCCTCTCCACTCACCTGCGGGTTCTTGGGGGGCGATTCTGACGCTCCCGGGGGACGGTGAGGTCTGTGCGGGTGTGCGGGAGAAGCGCGTGGTTCCAAAATCGCTCCTCCTCTTTCTTCCGCTGCTTCTCTCTCGTCTCCTCCCGCTGATCCTCTCCCAGCCGTCTCCCAGCGCAGCCAGAGCCGCTGGAACTGGGGTGCCCAACGCCCTGAGAAACCCCCAGGTCCCTCCCAGGACTCCTCAAATCCCTGGAACCGAGCGTCCCCCGCACCCCCTGGAAGATCCCCCCCGTGTCCCCAAGCTGGTCGTTATTTAACATCTCTATTTTTTCCCTGGTTTTGGGTGATTGGGAAGGACAAAGAGAAATGCCGAGGAAATCCAGGCCACGGGGTGGGTGTGCAGCCCCCAGCCAGGTGTCTTCCCAACACGGATCAGCAGCACCAGGGCTCAGGGGGGCTCTGCCCACCGGGGGTCCCTGGGGATCATCCAGCGCGGATCCTGCCATGGGGATGGAGCTGCAGCAGGGCACTGTCTTGGTTGGAAAGACAGGTGTCTGCTGAGGAGCTCTGGAGCCTCTTGAAACAGAAAATGTAAACTCCTTCCCTCTAAATTAATATGACTTGGAAATTAAGGAGCTCCCTGGCAAAGATATGGGATTTAGAATAGCAGTTTTTCACTGGGAAAATGAAAATAGAAGTATAGTAATATAAAGACCAAAACACAGCCGAGTTTCAGCCATTCCCCATATCATTTCAGTGTTGGACAGTGCTGCAGTGCCCAGAGCCCTGCCAGGCCCGGTGCCCCAGGACAGACACCCCGAGCCCCCCCTGCCAGGCCTGGCTTTGCAGGCCGGGCTGTGCGGGGCCAGAGCAATTGGCCGATGGAGGCAGCCAGGGAGTTGTGCTCAGCGGCTCCATGGCCGGCTGCAGGCCGGGGATGAGGGGTGTCCCTCAGGGAGGCTCTGCCTGGGCCCCGGAGCTCTGCAATGGCTTTGGCAGTGTCCCAGAGAGGGGCTGGAGCTGCCCTCAGCACGGGCTGTGCAGGGACAGGAGCCAAGCGGGGCAGGGGCTGAGCAGAAGCGCTCGGGCTGCGCACGGAGGAGAAGCTCAGCGCGAGCCGGCAGTCGCTGCTGCCGGCCCAGAAAGCAGCCATGGGCTGGGCTGCATGGAGAGGAGCAAGAGCAGCAGCCAAGGGAGCTGAGCGTGGCCCTCGAGGCCATTTCTGTGAGATCCTGCCTGGAGCTCTGCAGCCGTGTGGGGGCCCCGCAATGAGGAGGATGCGCAGCTGCTAGAATGAATTCAGAGGACTCAGAGGGAAACAAAGAGTGTGCAAGATAATCAGATATTTAATTTTTATTGTAATTATTTACTACTTCTACTACTATTTCTTCTTTTCCTTCTTCTTTTTCTCCTTCTTTTTAATTTTCTTCTTCTTGTACTTTTCGTACTTCTTCCTCATCATTTCATTCCCATCCTTATTCCTATTCTTATTCCTATTCTTATTGCATTCTTATTCCTATTATAATCTTCTTCTTCATCTTCTTCTATTTTTCTGTTCCTAACTACTATTCTATTTCCTATGTACTGCTACTCTTTTATCCTCTTCTTCAATTTCTTCTTAACATTCCTATTCTAATTCTACTTTTTATGTTTATTTTTGGTTTTTTTTGTTTTTTGTGGATTTTTGGCTGGGATTTTTGTGGGGTTTTTTTTTTGTTTTGTTTTGTTTTGTTTTTTGCTACAACTACTATTTTTTTTAAAAGCAACATTCATTTGTTCAAGTAGAGTTCCTTGTGTCACGGTCCTGCTGGGGTCAGGCAATAGAAGAACTCCTTCTGGGCGGTGGCAGAGTCGCTGTCTCTGGAAGTGCTTGAGGTGTTGGATGTGGCACTTCAGGACACGGTTTCAGGTGATGGTGGTGGTGCCAGGCTGCCGGTGGGAATGGAATGTTCTGCAGGTGTCTCGTCCCCTCGGTGCTGCTCGGCATTCCAGCTGGGCACGCGGCACCAAGTGTCCCCCGGGCGCTGGTGTGGGGCTGGCAGGAGCACGGGGCCGGCGCAGCAGGCGGGCCCTGCTGAGGCTGCAGGGCCGGCGCAGGCCAAGGCAGCCCGTGCGGCTCCTCAGGCCCGGGGCAGCCGGGGCTGCCATGGCAGAGCCCGGCCTGGCTGGGCCGGGCCCTACGGCTCGGGCTGGGCAGCCAGGCAGGGGCAGCCAAAGAGGCGGCGCAGCGCCCGCAGCGCCCGCCGCAGCCGCCAGGGACCTTTGTGGACGGGCCCCGGCGCTGCCACACGGGGAGCCGAGGCACAGAGCGGCTCCGGGGAGCGCGGCTCACATGGGCCCAGCTCAGCCCAGGCCTTGTGAGGGGTTGGTGAGAGGAACTCACCTCCTGACAATCGGCTCCATCTTCTCACTTGCTCGTCCTCATCCTCGCAGAGCTGGAGGAGGCTGACTCCGTCCCACTCATCCTCCTCTCGTGGCGAGTGCTGGGCCCCGGTGCTCTGTGCCTGGATGTCCTGCCTGAGGTCTTGCTGTCTGGCACTTGCCCAGCTGGATTGCACAGAGGGTCTCTTGTAATTCCCACTGGAGGCCTCCAGGTCAATGTAGTCTTCCTCCTCAGAAAGTTTTTGGTCCATGGACTCTTCCCAGTCTGATGGTTCTTGGTAAATGTCAGCATCTCTATGGGATAGCTCATGTTCACTGCATTCTTTCCAGTCAAAAAATCTGTGGGAGCCACCGACTTCTCCATGGGCAAGGCCTTGTTCTGAGCATTCTTCCCAGTCTGACACTTCTTGGTAGCTGCCAACATCTCCGTGGGACAGCTCGTGCTCGCTGTATTCTTCCCAATCAGACAGACTGTGGGAGCTACCAGATTGTTGTTGGGTGAGGTCTTGTTCTGAGCATTCTTCCCAGTCTGACACTTCTTGGTAGTTATCAACATCGCTTTGGGACAGCTCTTCCTCGCTGCATTCATCCCAGTCAGAGAGCAAATGATAGCTGCAGACATCTTCTAAGGAGAGCTCCTGCTCAATGCAGAATTCCCCTTGGGATTTTTCATGGTAACTGCTGCTTTCTTCTGGGAAGAGTTCCTGCCCAATTCAGACTTCCCCTTTGGACTCTTTCTGGTAGCTGCTGCTTTCTTTTGGTGATAGGTGCTGCCCAATGGAGGCGTCCTCTGGGGATTCCTCATGGTCACTGCTTGTTTCTTTTGGAGAAAGTTCCCGTACAATGCAGGCTTCCTTTGGGATTTCTTCATGGTCACTGCCGGAAACTTCTTTCGACAGCTCCTGCACAATGCATGTTTCATCTTGGGATTCCTCATGGTCCTTGCTGGTTTCTGCAGGGTACAGCCCCCACTCAATGCAGGCTTCCTCTTGTGTGTCTTCCTGGTAGCTGCTGATTTCTTCAGGGAAGAGCTCCTGTCTAATGCAGGCGTCCCTTGGATCTCTTCAGTGTAGCTGCTGGTTTCATCTGGGAAGAACTCCCATCCAATGCAGGCTTCCCCATGGTATACCTGTTGATATACCAAGTCACAACACATAACTGCTGGTTTCTTCTTTTGACATCTCCTGCGCAATGCACGCTCCTTCTTGGGATTCTTCACGGTTGCTGCTGGTTTCTTCTTTTGACAGCTTTGTGAGAGTCCGTCCGAGCCTCTCGTCTGTTTCTGCGCAACGACCCTCGCCTGAGGCCTGCGCTGGCCAGGGATGGGAGGAACGCCAAGTGACTGTTCCGCAGGTGATGCCTACCAGGACTGGTTTCTCATGACAACTAGTCACGAGGCGCTGACTCAACAAAGCTCCCACAGATGGAAGAACAATGGACCGGTCCGGTATGGGCTGCCCTGTGTGTGTTCATAACAACAAAGATGGTTTGGTGTGCCTTGAAATGTCCTGTTTCCACCTGTTCCTCAGGGTAACGATCTCCACATACAATAGTCCATAAATCTTTCCACCTTTTGGCCAGAAGCCCCTCGCTTTGGGAAAGGACTGTAAAAGTGACTTTCTTCAAGGAGACCCCCTGAGATCTCCCCAGACGGCAACAGAAATCTATTGGCTGGTTCCACGAGGATTTGTCTGCCTGTCTTGTTATCTATAATTCTGACCCCCCTTTCTTTCTCCCTCTCTCTCTCTCTCTGTCCAACTATCGAATTTTGATTGGCACTAAATAAAGTGCATTTCTTTAAAAGTAAACTGGTTTTGTTCCCTGCTGTGTCTTTTGCGCTCTGAGATCCATAAAAGAACCAGTCACAACTCCCACTGAGGTTGGGCGGATCGTGACACACCTCAAGAGCACACAGCCAGAAGTATCAGATGAATCAAGATGCCATTATCCCCATCCATAAAATTTTGGCTAGAAAGCCAAAAGATGCTCAGTAAAACCCACTCACCCTTCAACAGCCTCAGCTTGCCTGTGGGCAAGTCTGACAGAAAATAGAAATTGACTGTAAGCTATTGTGCATTGAATGAAGTGACTCCACTGTGGGAGCTAAGACAGAGTTCTGTGGATTTAATTAGCATAAGCAGTTTGATAACCAAGATGCCGCGGCAAGAGCAAACAGAGCTTTGAAGACTACTTGAAGCTTCGATCAAGACTGTTGACAGGAAAGAAGAATGAATCAAATAGAAATGTTGCAAAATGTGTAAGCTTGGTTGTGTAATGTTTCACCCAATCAATGTGGTAAGAAATTACCAGCTTTCCTAAAAATGGTATATAAGCACATGTAACTGAGAGTAAATTTGGATTCTGATCAGCAGTCAGTAGAGCCCCTCTCTCCCCCAGTCAATGATTCTCCAGTGCTGAGCGCTGCTGTGCTGCATCTCCAGGAGGAGCTGGAGCCCAAGGCAGCAAAGTGGCACCATTGACATTGCCAATGCATTTTCCTCCATTCCTTTGGCAGCAAAGTGCAGGCCTCAGTTTGCTTTCACCTGAAGGGACGTGCAGCACACCTGGAACCAACTGCCCCAGGGGTGGAAACACAGCCCCACCATCTGCCACGGGCTGATCCAGGTTGCACTGGAAAAGGGTAAAGCTCCAAAACATCTGCAATACATCAATAACATAATTGTGTGGAGGAACAGGGCAATAAAAGTATTTAAGAAAGGAGAGAGGATCATCCAGATTCTGCTGGAAGGAGGTTTCACCATCGAGAAGAGCAAAGTCAAAGGAGCTACCTGAGAGATCCAGTTCCTGGGAGTAGAGTGGCAAGATGGACAGAGCCAGATCCCCCTGAAATGATCAATGAGATCATCACAGTGTCTCCACCAACCAGGAAAAAGGAAACACAAGCTTTCCTAGGGGCCATAGGTTTGTAGAGAATGCATTCCTGAGTGCAGCCACATTGTGAGCCCTGGTCACCCTAAGAAGAACAATTCCAGCTGTGGCCCCGAATAGCAACAAACCTTCACCCAGACCAAGCAGAAAATTGCTCATGCAGTGCCTTTGGCCCAGTCAGGGCAGGACCAGAGGAGAGGAAAGTGCTTTACTCTGCAGCCAAGAACAATGGCTTGTCCTGGAGCCTGTGACTGGAGCTGCCTGGGGAGACTCGAAGCCGAGAATTAGAATTCTAGAGTCAAAGTTATAGAAAGTGTGAAGCAAACTACAATCACAAAAAACAAACAAAGCCTAACAAAATCTTATCCGTCAATAATAAGAAAGTTGAAGCCACCTCAAAACAAATTATCACAAAAGCACAACTCCTCCTGGCACCCTGACTCCCGGTGCTGGGGTGGATGTTTAAAGAAAAGGCTCCTCTACCCACCACGCCACCCACACCACATGGAGCCCATGGATTGCTCTCATCACACAGCACGGCCGGATTAGAAACACAAATCACCCTGAAATTTTAAAAACAGTTAAAACCGGACACAAGATAAAAACTTTAGTCTCACTAACAAAAAGGAGCAGAAACAAGTAACCCAGGCTAAAAAGCTCCACCATACAACCAACTACCAGCACAAGAAACACGCTGTGCTCTTGTCACTGACAGTTTCTGTCTCATGGTTGAGATGAACCAGAAGTGGAAAGTGGCCGCAGGGAGCCCCACACGACAAGTCACACAAGCTACTGAAGGAGAAGGTGAATCAAGTGCACTTGCTGAACTCAAAGCCATTCAGCTGGCCCTGGAATCTGCTGAAACGGAGAACTGGCCAAAGTTTTACCTTTATACTGAATCACAAATAGTAACCAATGCTCTGTGGAGTTAGCTAGAAAGGTAAAAAAAAGTCCAGTTAGTAACATCAAGGAAAAATAATTGAGGCTGCTGATGAGTGGAAAAACATTGCCACTCAGACAAACTCTCTGTAAAGGTCCATCATGTAGGAAGCCACGTCCCCAAAAGTCAGGCCAATAAAGAACACTAAAACAAGGAACAAATAGAACAAGCTGCAAAATTAGAGATGTCACAAATAAATTTAAATTAGCAACATAAGAGAGAGTTGTTCCTAGCTCAATAGGCTCATACTGCCTCAAGCCATCAAGGCAAAAATGCCACCTATAAGTAGGAACAAGATTGAAAAGCAGATTTAACTATAAATATTATTTCTCAAACTATCCATAACTGTAAGACGTGCTAAAATCAAGCAAGGCAAGCTGATAAAGCCTCTCTAATATGGGGGGCAGTATTCCAAATATAAGTATAAAGAAGCCCAGCAAATGAACTACATCACACTGCCTCAAACCCCCCAAGGCAAATGCTACGTGATCACAATTGTAGAAGCCACCACTAGATCATTAGAAACCCACCCTGTACCTCACACTACTACTCAAAACACCGTCTGAAGCCCAAAAAAGCAAGTACTATAAAGACACAGCACCCCTGAGAGAATCCTCAGACAACAGGACCCATTTCAAGAACAGCCTTAGAAACACTTCAGCCAAAAACCAGGATATTGAAGAAATAGATCATATCCCTTATCACACACCAGCTGCCAGGAAAGTTGAACTGTACAACAGACTACTTAAAATTACCCTAAATGCACTTGGCAGGGAAACATCCAAAAATTGAGAAATGAACTTAACAAAAGCCACCTAAATAGTCAACACCTGAGAGTCCATCACTCAAGCAAGTCCTGCCCATGGTGAAGCCTTGCACACAGTGCATGGGGATAAAGTCCCTGTAGGACACATAAAAGGTATTTTAAGACTGTTTCGATTAGGCCCACCTCAAGGAAAGGCAAACCAATCCGTACAATTGTTTTTGCTCAAAACCTAGTTACGCTTAGTAGGTAATGCAGAAAGATAAAGAAACCCATTGAGTACCACAGAAAAACCTAATCTTAAGTGAAACCTGTGTGTAAAGTTTAACTGTGAATAAAAATACAGAGCAAAGTTGAAAGAAGGTATTAATTAGGGTAGGATGCAGATGGTAATAGAATAAGGAGTAGATCATGTCTTAAGTTGCCATGCAAGATGCAAGCAGAAGTATACATTCTATCCCCATCTGCTGAAACCAGGTGGAGCAGGGCTCCTTATCTCTTCCATGACCCATCCCTCACAACTCCTCCCCACAAGGAGTTATACCGTATGGGAGATGCCCCACCCAAGGAGAACAGCCAAGCACTTCATACCTAAATAAAATCTGAAATTTGAAACATCAGAGCAGCCTTTCCCACTAAATTCCCAGAAGACCAGGCCACTAGATGTTAAAAAAGTAACTACACCCTTCTCCAAAATAATTGCTTCAACAAAACCACATCTGTCACTCTAAGATAACTATAAGGTACCATTATTCAGACTGTAACCAACATCCTGAGCAACAGGGTTGCAGGCTGCATTCTGACCTTGCCAGTCTCTTGGTCTTTATATTACTATATTTTTATTTTCATTTTCCCAGTGAAACACTGCTATTCTAAATCCCATATCTTTGCCAGGCAGCTCCTCAATTTCCAAGCCATATTAATTTAGATGGAGGGAGTTTACATTTTCCGTTTCAAGAGAAGCTCCAGAGCTCCTCAGCAGACACCTGTCTGTCAAACCAAGACAGTGCCCTGCTGCAGCTCCATCCCCATGGCAGGATCCGCGCTGGATGATCCCCAGGGACCCCCGGTGGGCAGAGCCCCCCTGAGCCCTGGTGCTGCTGATCCGTGTTGGGAAGACACCTGGCTGGGGGCTGCACACCCACCCCGTGGCCTGGATTTCCTCGGCATTTCTCTTTGTCCTTCCCAAACACCCAAAACCAGGGTAAAAATAAAGATGTTAAATAACGACCTGCTTGGGGACACGGGGGGATCTTCCAGGGGCTGCGGGGGACGCTCGGTTCCAGGGATTTGAGGGGTCCTGGGAGGGACCTGGGGGTTTCTCAGGGCGTTGGGCACCCCAGTTCCAGCGGCTCTGGCTGCGCTGGGACACGGCTGGCAGCTGAGGAGGAGCGGGAAGAGACGGAAGAGAAGCAGCGGGAGGAAAAGGAGGGACACAGGAAAAGCGGCAGGAAGAGGAGGAGCGATTTTGGAACTACGCCCTTCTCCTGCCTGGTCGCTGTGGCCGCTGCTGCCCCGCGTCCGGCCTCATCGCCCCCCAAAAACCCACAGGTGAGTGGGGAGGGGGAGCTCGCCCCAAATCCATCATGGGGGGCTCCGGGAGGGTTTTATTTTGCGGTTCAGGGGATGTTTGGATCTTGCAGGAGCCTAAAGCCGAGCCAGAAATTCCCCTCGCGGGATCTTGGCCGTTCCCATGTTGCGATCGCCCGGTATCGGCGGGGACGGGGCGATATCGACCCTGGGGATCCCCGGCAGAGCCGGGGGGGGCAAGGCGGGAGCCCCGGAGCGGGGAGAGCACGGAGGGGCGATCCCGGAGCCGGGGGACCCCCGGCAGCCTGGAGGGGTGCGGGAGGTTGGTGCTGAGCGGGCTCCGGGCCCCCGAGGCTGAAAGGGGCGCTGACTGCTCCAGCTGCCCTTGGGCAGCGCCACCATCAAACCCAACGCGCTCAGCCCTTCTTTTCCCCCCCCAAACCAGTATTTCCGAAACCTCATCTGCATTGAGGAGTTGGAAGAGGCCCTGAGGAAGAGGAAAATGTCCCGGGAGCCACAGGCAGGTGAGGAGGAAGTCAGTGCCCCTTTCCCCCTGTGTCCTGCTCCATCTCCCAGCCCAGCACGGCCCCGGCTGCAGCACAGCCTTGGGGGCATCTCCTTGCCCTTGCCTCTGGCACGGAGGCAAATCCCATCCTCTCCTTGTCCTTCCTTCCCCAGACAAGGAGCTGAGCACGGACAGCAGGAAGGACAAATCCCCTCGGCACAGCCTCGGGCAAGAGGCCGTTTGCAGCGGCTCCATGGCACAGGAATGCAACGGGGAGGAAAAGCCCCGCAGATCCCGCAGCAGGAGGGGCTGCAAACGCACAGCCCGGGGATCCCAGCAGGAAAGAGCCAGCCCGGGCCGTGGAGGCGGCCGGAGCTCAGAGCTGGGGCTGCGTGAGCAGCTTCACCATGGGGAGAAGCCCCACAAGTGCTCAGAATGTGGGAAGGGCTTCAAGAAGAGATGCAAACTGATTAGACACCGGAGAATCCACACAGGGGAACGACCCTACGAGTGTGGGGAGTGTGGGAAGAGATTCAGACAGAACTCAAACCTGACTGATCACCAGAGGATCCACACTGGGGAGAAGCCCTATGAGTGTGAGGAGTGTGGGAAGAGATTCAGCCGCATCTCACACCTGACTGTGCACCAGAGGAGCCACACTGGGGAGAGGCCCTACGAGTGTGATAAATGCAGGAAGAGGTTTGAGAGCAGCTCGAACCTTCTGAGGCACTATCGCACTCACTGGGATGAGAGGCCCTTCTCCTGCCATGACTGCGGGAAGGGATTCAAGAGAAACTGCACCCTCGTTACCCACCGGCGCATCCACACCGGGGAGAGACCCTACAAGTGTCCTGAGTGTGGCAAGAACTTCTCAGAGAGATCTACCTTGACCAAGCACCAACGGAGACTTCACTGGGAGAATCCCTGTGAGTGCCCTGAGTGTGGGAAAAGCTTTGTGCTCGCTCCCTGTGGCCTGTATTTTTGTTTTCATTCCTGTTTGTCCTTCCCAGCACCCAGTAAAAATGAAGACATTGAACTGAGACATGCCTGCAGACACAGGGGAATCTTCCAGAGGATGTGGGGGACTCTGTTCCAGTGACTTCAGGTTTCCTTGGGGGTTGCTCAGGGCTTTGGGCACCCCAGGCCCAGCGGCTCTGGCTGCACTGGGAGATGCTGACGGAGGTTCTGGGGCAGCTGATCAAGGACCCCCTGCCCTGACACCCTCCCCGTTTCCCCCTGACCCAGCTCCTGCTGTCCCCTGTCCAGGATCCTCCTCTCCCCACTGTCGCTGCGCTTGCCCACAGCTCATTCCTGTCTCACACCACTCCTGCCCCTGTCCCAGTTCAGATCCCATTCCCGGTATCATTCACTGTCCTGTATACTCTGCCTGGTTACCATTCACATATTCCCAGTCCCATATTCCCTGTCCTGTTCCCCATCTAGTATTCCTGGTCCCAGTCCCATTCCCATATTTCCGTGTCTATATTTCCAGTCCCCTTGCCATATTCCCATTCTTAATCCTGTTGCCCTATCTCCATGTCTGTTCCCTGTCCCATATTCTAAATCCCCATCCCATATTTTCTCTCCAATTTCTATTTCCATATTCCCTGTTCTGTTCCCATATTCCCATTCCCTATTCCTGTTTTCATTCCAGTTCTGATGTCCCTTTCCCAGTCCCCACTCTCAGTCCCTGTCCCCATTCCTGGGTGTTGGAGAGTGGAACAGAGAAGCCTCTCTGACTCCCTCCGAGAGAGAACAGTATGCAAGAATTAAATTTAAAATATTTTTAGAAATTAAAATACAGGAAAACATACAGACATCAAATAGAGGTCTAAGTTTTAGCATAAAGAATTAGAAATATTAAGTAGCATTGATGTGAAGTAGATGTTTAAATCTTAGTGAGAAGTATGTGGAAATATGTTTAAATTACCATAAAAAGTAAAAGCTATGGAATCTCCTATGAAATACTGTCTGCACTAAGATATTAAAAATTTTGTTCTAGACAGAATAAAATTACAGTAGGAATATTTTATATACTCTTCACATAGAACAGATAGGACATGTGCACAAGTTATACATAAACTAACTGATTACAGAACGAAAATTATAATAGATTTAGGAGAAATGCTTCAGGTTCATAGTTTTTGTTCATTGGGTAATTTGTCAATAAAAAACTGTATATTGTCCTCTCTAGTCCCTCTTTCTTAGGCTGCATTGAGTAGGAGGAGGCCATGAGGACGAGGTCGATGTCCCGGGAGCCGCAGGCAGGTGAGGAGGAAGTCAGTGCCCCTTTCCCCCTGTGTCCTGCTCCATCTCCCAGCCCAGCACGGCCCCGGCTGCAGCACAGCCCTGGGGGGATCTCCTTGCACTTGCCCATATTCCTAGTCCCCATTCCTCTTTTTATTCCCATTCCCATTCCCTGTCCCCATTCCCAGATGTTGGAGTGTGGAACACAGAAGCTTCTCTGAGTCCCTCTGAGACATAACAGAATGAAGAAATTAAATTAAAAAACTACAGTACGTTAAGCCACTCCAACATGAAATAGTTCTGTGCTTCAGTTTTAAGTAAGTAGAAATATTAGGACTCATACATATGAAATAGAAGTATAAATCTTAGTTTGAAGTACTTTGAAATATGTATTAATTGCCTTAGAAAGTAAAAGCCGTAGAGTCTGATGGGAATACCAAGCTGCATTGAGAGCTTAAAAACACAGCTCTAGACAGAATAAAAACAGAGTAAAAATATTTTTTATATTCTTCCCATAGAACAGATAGGCCATGTGCACTAGTTAGACGTGAACGTTCGTATTAGAAAACCAGAATTCTAATACATTTGGTAGAAATTCTTCAGGTTCATGGTTTTGACTCACTGACTAATCTGTCAATAAAAGTTCGTGTATTGGAGCCAGAGCTCTCTTTCATTCCTGTCTCGTCGCTCTCTCTTGCTCCCCCTCATCATCATCACCACTACCAGCACATGAAACAAGAAGAGGAGTAAGATGAAGTAGAAAAGAGCAGAAGAAGAAAGGCCAGGGAGCATCTGCCTCTGGAGACTCTGCACCAGCCGCAGCTTCAACCTCTTGCAGCAGAGAGCTGCTCCTGCTTCCATCGGGACTTTATGGCAGAGAGATTGAACAGGGACTGGAGAGCCTTGGGCTCTTTGCCTTTGGAGCCTGACGTGCCTTGACAAGAAACAACTTTACAGCAGCCAGCAGCTGCTCTGCTCTGGGAAGATCTAAAGCCACAACCAATCCCCACAGCCGGTGCCAGTCCCGGTGCCGTTCCTGAGGGCGCCTCTGCCACGGGGGCCTGAGGGCTCCACAGCTCAGGCTGCCTGTGCCACACGAACCCTTCAGCCCTGCTGCTGCCCTTGGCCAGCTGCAGAGAGCACAAGGCTTTGGGCATTGCTCACAGCCCCCAGCTGGCCACAGCAGCCCATCCTGCCAGCAGCCCTGGGCTCAGAGCCCTCCCTCCTGCTGGGGCCGGGCAGGGGCCATGGGCCTGCACCAGGCTCTTGTTCTTGGCACTGGGAGTGGCTGGGAATTACTGCAAGCATGCTGAGGGACACTGGGATCATACTGGATCATACTGGCAGCAACTGGGACTGCACTGAGCATGACTAGGAGTGGCTGTGAGCAACTGGGATCAGGCTGGAACAAACTCAGAGGAACTGGCAGTGACTGGGAACATGCTGGCAGTAACTGGGATACACTGGGGAATATTGAAACCACAGTGGTGGTAAATGGGAGCAACTGGAACCACATTGGATAATAATGGGAGCAGCTATGCTTGTGCCAGGGCCAAACTGGGATTCTATGGGAACTGGCTGGGATCATACTGGAATCAGACTGGGAGTGACTGGAAAATTGCTGGCAGTGACAGGAACCATGCTGGAGGTGACTGGGAGCAACTGGGCCCACACTGGGAGTTACAGGGAGTCACTCTGGGCATGGCTGGAATAATACTGGGAATATCTGGGAATGACTGGGATCATACTCGGGTGACTGGGTGCAGTGGATCATACTGGGAGCAACTGGGATTGCAGCAGAAGTGACTGGGATCATCCTGGAAGTGACTGGGACCATACTGGGAGTGACTGGAGCCATACTGGGATCTTCCTGGCAGCCACTGGAATTACAATGGCTGTGAATGGAACCTGACTGGGGGTTACTGGGAGCTACTGGGCCCATATTTGGAGGCAAATGTGGACACATTGGGAAAAACTGGGATTAATTGGAAGGTATTGGAACCATGTTGAGGGAACTGAGACCACAAGTGGGATCATACTGGGAGTAAGTGGGACTGTACTTTGGGCAAGTGACAGAAATGGGTCATACTGCAGGCACCTCGGAGTAACTGGGAAAGACTGGGATAATTCAGAGGTTACTAGAACCATACTGTGCAACTGGGATATACTGGGAGATTCTGTAACCGTAGTGGGCACACTGAGAACAGCTGGGATCGTGCTGGGGACAACTGGGAGTGAGTGGGACCATGCTGAGGGGGACTGGGAGGAAATCTGAGTGACTGGGTGTCATGATCCGCTCAACCCAAGCAGGAGTCGTGATGGTTCGTTCAACCTCAGGGTGCATAAGACAAAAGGCAAGAGACTCACATTTGTTTAGCAGAAAGCAGAAATACAGTTTATTGCGTACTAGAGAGAGAGAGAGAGAGAGAGAGAGAGAGAGAGGGACAGAGAGGGTGAGAGAGAGAAAGGATGGGATATAGCTACTAACAGACAGGATGCATCCTTGTTGCCGTCCGACAATAGACGCGTCTTCAATCCGTTGGGAAGAAAGAGTTCTCAAAGTCTCTTTAGGAAAGTTACTTTTTATAGTCCTTTTCCAAAGTGAGTGGCCTCTGGCCAAAAGGTGGGGAGATTTATGGACTATTGTGTGTGGAGATCGTAGCCCCATGACCCAGGAGCAGGGACAGGGTGCGATAACCAGCACCCTGCAGCGTCCCATGACAAGCACCAGGCACAGCTACAAACAGCCCTTGGCCCACAAGCATCCACCTTGGCCAGGGCAGAGCTCTGGTTCAGGGCAAGTGGTGCAATCTCAGGGCCCAGTCTCTGATGATGGTTCTGAGGCAGATCAGAGAAAACTTCAGACCAACTCTTTCACCAGCCCGTGACTCACCATCAGCAGCAGCAGCACTTCCTTCCTGGTGTTGTTGCAAAGTCTTTAGGACTCGTCCAAGTTGACAGCATATCCCAGAAAACAGAGACAGAGTTGGACAGAATAGGAAAGTAGGAAAAAGATAAGGGGGAAGGAAAAGGAGAAAATAAAACAGATAATCAATTTAACAATCAATTTTCAATTTCAATTTCTGATTATGAAAAGATAAATAAGTAGTTTAAATCAATGTTAATAAATTTTCAATTTCAATTCTTTGATTTGATTAAAATATAATAATAAATTAAACAATCAATTTTCAATTTTGATTTAATAATAATAAGACATAATATTCAATTTAATAATAAATTTCAGTTTCTGATTACAAAAGACAAACAATTTAAATCAATATTTCCATTTCAATTTTTAGATTTAATATTAATAATTTCTTGGTAAAATATAATAATCAGTTTGAATCAATACTTAAATAAAATGCAACACAATTAAATAATAACTAAAAATCAATCTTAATCAATATTCATGATGCAATACAACAAGATAAGCAAATTTAAAACAAGCAATTTTCAAATTACAAATGAAATAATTAATTTAATTTTAAAATGGAATATAATTAAGATAAGCAATTTTAAAACAAGCCATTTTCTAATTTAAAACAGCAATTTTAGTAAAGTTACAGACACAAAGATTTAAATGATTTTTAGTACTCACTACCAAAATCTTCTATGCAAATACTATCACAACCAGTTCTATAGCATGCACACCCATTGCTCATATACCCCAGTAGTGTTTCAGGAATCTCCTTTGGATAACTTTCAAAGTTACAGGAATTCTGTTCTATGTATAAGCAAATATCTTGAGCTCTGATTGCATTACTTTCACAGATAAACCCTTGTTCCCAGACAATGTAAGTTTCCAAATTAATATTTTGTTAGTTTTCACCAATTTGACGGGCCCATTCTCTAAACTCAAAGGAAAGAGAAGAGCTCCATCATGATTCAGCCCTAATGCAGTGATAGGGAATATTGAATGTACTGAAGCATTACAAATGGTCAGTGCAAAGGCTGTGGCTGTGTTTATGCTGGGGTAGTGGTTTCACCAGGATTGGAATTCTTTTTCAAGATCATGGGCATTATGCCAAATTATTCTCCAAATTTCAGTTGGAAAAGTGCCTTCCTCACCTTCTCTTATGACTGAGGCAGCAACTGACTGCATCCACAATTGAGCCTGGATACAGCACAGAGCTAAAGAAATGTTAGCCAATTTATTCATTGACACTTCTAAATCAATACTATTCAAAATTCCCAATCCTGTTCCCACAGCACCGGTTATGTCTCTTGTTTGTTTCTTGAAAGAATCATCCTGGTTTTGCAACCAGGTCGTTTGTCCACCCCTAGAAAAGGTGAACAAGCTGGCTGAATTACTGAGACATTGTTTTGCATTGGCAATTTGTTTAAAAGACCATGCCAAATTAAACATTTGCTGTTGGCCAATTTTCTTAATTATGTAAGGCCCAATTTCAAAAATCTTTGGCTTCAGCACAACTGGTGTTTGGATAGTGGATGCTATAGGTGTTACAACATTGACATTGAGTTCCCCTTTATATTTGGTATTGTTTTTCCCACACATAATTTTTTGGGAAAATTGTACAACAGTTCAATTTTGATTTTGAATCTTCACAAAATAAAACACAGCTGTAAGGTCCTGTGCTGTAACTGTATACAGGTTCAATGAGGGATTCAGCAATTAATCTTCACGTTCCATCGTGTTATTCTGTGAAAAGTAAAATGCAGCTTTATCATTTTCAGACATTTTTACGAAGGGACTAAAACCACTCTCAGGGAGACACACTTAAAGTTACACAAAAAGCACAGCTGAAACTGTGAATGCCTTCTCGTCCCTGGAGCGGGTGAAGAGACACACTACTTGGGAAGTACTAACTTAACTACAAAAACCACTTGTCTCTTCGCGATTCCAAGTAGTCAAATACAACAATTAAACAACAACAATAACAATATTCTGTGAGTTATGATTATGTGCGAGGGGGAAAAAACCACTTCAGGGAGGTCAAGACTTAACACCCAGACTTTTGCTGGGGACAACCCCCTCTCTTCCCTGGGTGCCTGAGGGGACCAAACCGCTTGGGAGGTTCTCTTTAGTTACACAATGGGTGTCTCCTCAACTACACCAAGCAGCAAACAACAAAAAACACAAGTCCATCTTTTGCTCAGTTGAGATCCTTTAAAAAAATTCTCTGATAACTGAAATGGAGTTGATTATCCACCTAGGTCTGTGTGCAGATTGTGGGAAGAACCCAATACCACCTCCCTTGCTTTCTAACACTGTTCAGTCCTTACGGTACTGACAGGCTAGGTGCGGCTGAAATGGCACAGGTCTTCCCCTGGTACAAAGTGCACAGAAACCCCAACTCCTCCAGTATCGGGAATTCAATTGCCAACAACGCCAAATAATGTCACGGTCTGCCCAACCCGAGCGGGAGTCATGACTGGTTCTTTTATGGATGTCAGAATGCAAAAGACACAGCAGGGGACAAAAACAGTTTACTTCTACAGAAATGCACTTTATTTAGTGCCAACCAAAATGCTATAATGGGACAGAGAGAGAGAGAGAGAGAACGGGGGGTTGGGATTATAGCTACCAAGACGGGCAGACGAATCCTCGTGGAGCAGCCAATAGATGTCTGTTGCCGTCTGGGGAGATCTCGAGGGGTCTCCTCTGAGAAAGTCACTTTTATAGTCCTTTCCCAAAGCGAGGGGCTTCTGGCCAAAAGGAGGGAAGATTAATGGACTATGGTATGTGGAGATCGTTACCCTGAGGAACAGGTGGAAACAGGACATTTCAAGGCACACCAAACCATCTTTGTTGTTATGAACACACGCAGGGTAGCTCATACCAGACCAGTCCATTGTTAAACCAGTTCTGGTAGGCATCACCTGCGGAACAGTCACTTGGCGTTCCTCCCATCCCTGGCCAGCGCAGGCCTCAGGCGAGGGTCGTTGGGCAGAAACAGACGAGAGGCTCAGACGGACTCTCACAGCTGGGCAGGTACTCCAAGTAACCCAAAAAAAACCTGAAAACCTCCTCAACATTTCAATTAAATGGACAAAGATGTAATAAATTTGAATAAGTATGAAATATTTAAGGTTATATTTTAGTTACATTTAAACAATGGATGGTTGAAAAGGTGCATTGTGTATTAAGACCTGGCAAAACCAAGAAACCCCCAAAAAAATCCCCCAAATCCTTTTAAGAATCCCTTGAAAACAAGCAAAATGGAATAGAAGCATAATAAAAATGAATAAACACAAACAAGTTAAAATTAAGGTATAATTTTGAAATTGAGAGGTATAAAATGGGGCTTGGGGTGTTAAAATGCCTCAAGAAAGCACCAAAATCCCCAAGCACCAAATTCCTCTCACACCTGGGCTGGCTGTCCCACAGTTCAAGTAAAGAGTCCTCCAGTAGCTCAGGGGAGCAGCAGCCCTCTTGCTGAGGCACAGAAATGGGTCAGTGCCACAAATGTGTGCTTTGGAAATCAGGGTAGGGTTCCTCCATGCTGTCAGAACTCAAATAGAGCTGTGATTGCTGAGGGATGTACATGGGAAAGGTTTTTCTGCCATGAACTGGACTCGTTGACCATCTGAGCTCTGTTCAGGGGCAGTGTGGGAGCCTGTTCCTTTCCCTTCCCCAGGGGCAGAGTGTTGGTGAGGGCTGGAGTTGGAGGCTGTGTGTGCCCGACAGCCGGTACCGTGGGGCTGCGGATGCTGCTGCCAGCGTGGGCTTGTCTGAGCTGGGCCTTGTGCCTCTTCCAGGTGTCCCTGCTGCAGTCACAGCTGGCCCGGGACTGGCAATACCGGCAGAACTACACTGAGAGCTGCTCAAAAATCAGGAATGAGCTGTCAGACCTTCACCAGGAGCTCTCCTGCTCCTTTGCAACTCTGCTCAAGGAGCCCAGGGCTGCTCTTGTGGAACAGAGACTTGAAGCTGCATTGATCTCTGAACTGATGTCACTTGGCAGTGACAGCCTTGGGCCATCAGTCTCTGCAGAGACAGGCCCTGGAGAAGGCAGGTGCAGCTCTTCTCTTCCACGGAGGATTCGTGCCCTGCCAGTTCCTGTCAACTGGGACACAGAAGAGTGCTATTGAAGATCAGGACAAAAAATAGTTACTAAAGCTTTTCCAAGCAGACCTATATGGTTCTTGAAGGTCTGTTCCTAGCGAGGAAACTTTGATGTAATCAACAAGAATTTTCTTCTGCCTAGAAGATCTAGATATATTGCCAAACACAGTGCAGAGAAAAAAATTGCACTTGTGACGGTGTCATTTTTGATCTATTTTATAAGCCTTAAACACTGCAGCTCTTGGCATTTCTCTGCAGGAATTTCAAAAGCCCCCGAAACACCATTTTTCCTCCTCATGTGACTGTTCTAAACACAAGGCTTTCTTTTCCATGTATATTCGTAAGCACCAAGAATCTTTATGGGCTTTTTCTTACATCTCCCCGGTGTCAGAAGAATTCCTGTGACTCAGGAACTAAGCTCATCCCTAAAGAGGATGTGGTTCTTGAGAATGCTGAGCCTTAAAATAGATGCTGTCTGGACCAGCAACTTGTAACTCGTGTTCTGAGCCAGGGCCCTGCCCAGCACGACTGTGGGGACATGGGGGAGGCTGGGCAGGTGCCAGAGCCAGCAGGGAGCTGGGGCTGGGGAGAGCCGGGGAGGGCCATTCCACCAGTCCCTGGAATGATAGGCTCCGGATCCTGGCAACCGTCAACAGGCCATGGAATGTTTGGAATGTTGGGGGTTGGACCCTGGCAACAATCGACAGCTCCTGGCTCATGGGGGTTTGGACCCTGGAGCTGTCAACAGCTCATGAGCGTTGGGGCTCAGACCTTGCCAAGGCCAACGGCACCTTTTGTGTGCTATTGACCTTGCAAAGAACAACAACATCTGGCAATTGGGGCCAGACCCTGCAAAGGCCAAAGGCCTTTGGAGATTGGGGTTTAGACCCTGCAAAGGCCAAGGGCCTTTGGAGATTTGGGTTTAGACCCTGCAAAGGCCAAAGGCCTTTGGAGATTTGGGTTAAGACCCTGCGAAGGCCAAGGGCCTTTGGGCACAGGGGTTTAGACCCTGCGAAAGTCAATGACCTGTGGACACCGGGATTTGGTGACTGTTGGTGCCAAAGGAGCAGATGGACAGCCAGCGGGTGAGTGAAAAAGCCACTGCTCTCCGTGTGCCAGACCCAGCAGGGACCTGGCTGGGCTGGGCGTGTGCCTCAGGGGAACTGGTTCTCTTTGGGAATAGCAAGGGATTAACAGTTGGCTGTTCCAGAGCTTTGGTGCTTGCTGTGGGGACAGGCCTGGGAGGGAATGGGGGCTCCTGGCCACATCTCCCGCTCCATCCTTGTTCCAGTGGAGTCCGTAGGCAGAAAAAAGGGAGCAGCTTTTCATTGCCTTCCCTTCAGCCCAATTTACAGCACAGCCTCAGTTCTTCCCAGAGGCAAGAATGGGTTTCTCCCTGACATCTCCAAGATGATCCGCAGAGGCCCAGAGGAGGCCATGGGATTAATAGGAAGATGCTCCAAGGGCTGGAGCATTGGCCCCAAGGGAGAAGGATGCAAGAGTTGCTGTTGTCCAGCCTGGGGAAAATTCCAGGGTGACCTTAGAACCCCTTTCCAATGCCTGAGGGGGCTGCAAGAGAGTTGGAGAGGGACTTAAGCCAGGGGCCTGCAGGGACAGAACAAGGGACAGTGACTTCCTACTGAGACATGGCAGAGATAGATGGGATATTGGGAGAGAATTCTGCCCTGTGAGGGTGCTGAGGCCCTGGCACAGGTTGTCATGAGAAGCTGTGGCCGCCCCTGGATCCCTGGAGTGTTCAAGGCCAAACTGGACTGGGTTCTGGGCAGATCCCCTTCTGGCGTTCTTAAAAGTGATGAGACACCTTCCAACATGTTCATTTGTGCTACTGTCGAACTACTGGGCTGGAAATATTCCAAAGGAGGGGAGGAAGACCTCAGCTGGAATTGCTATGCTTTGGGACAGGCTGGGAAGCCCTTAGAGGTGGCTGCCTCAGGAGCAGCCATGCAGTCTGAGTGTGCTCTGCCCTGTGCTCTTGCAGGGAGCTCGAGGACTTTCTCACCGGGGACGTTCCTCCAGATCCCCTCAGGTGATTAAACAGTGCAGGGTGTTGGTTACAGTCTGAATAATGGTACCTATAGTTTTCTTGGACAGATGTGGTTTTGTTGGAGCAATGATTTTGGAGAAGGGTGTAGTTACTTTTTTAACATCTAGTGGTGATGAAGATAGGCGTGGTGTTCTTCTGGGAATTTAGTGGGAAAGGTTGCTCTGATGTTTCAAATTTCAGATTTTATTTAGGTAGGAAATGCTTGGCTTTTCTCCTTGGGTGGGGCATCTCCCATAAGGTATAACTCCTTGTGGGGAGAAGTTGTGAGGGATGGGTCATGGCAGAGATAAGGAGCCCTGCTCCACCTGATTTCAGCAGATGCTGATAGAATGTATACTTCTGCTTCCATCTTGCATTGCAACTTAAGACATTATCTACTCCATATTCTATTACCATCTGCATCCTACCCTAATTAATACCTTCTTTCAATTCTGCTCTATATTTTTATCTACAGTGAAACTTTACACACAGTACTCACTTAAGATTAGGCTTTTCTGTGGTACTCAATGGGTTTCTTTATCTTTCTGCATTACCTACTAAGTGTAACTATGTTTTTCAGCAAAACCAATTGTACGGATTGGTTTGCCTTTGCTTGAGGTGTGCCTAATCTAAACAGTCTTAAAATACCTTTTATGTGTACTACAGGAACTTAATCCCCATTCACTGTGTGCAAGCCTTAAGACTGGGCAGGACTTGCTTGAGTGATGGACTCTCAGGTGTTGACTATTTAGGTGGATTTTGTTAAGTTCATTTCTCAGTTTTTGGATGTTTCCCTGCCAAGTGCCTTTAGGGTAATTTTAAGTAGTGTGTTGTACAGTTCAACTTTCCTGGCAGCTGGTGTGTGATAACGGATATGATCTATTTCTTCAAAATCCTTTTTTTGGCTGAGGTGTTTCTAAGGCTGTTCTTGAAATGGGTCCTGTTGTCTGAGGATTCTCTCAGGGGTGCAGTGTCTTTATAGGACTTGCTTTTTTGGGCTTCAGATGGCGTTTTGAGTAGTAGTGTGAGGTACAGGGTAGGTTTCTAATGATGTAGTGGTGGCTTCTACAATTGTGCTCACGTAGCACTTGCCTTGGGGGGTTTGAGCAGTCTGATGTAGTTCATTTACTGGGCTTCTTTATACTTATATTTGGAATACTGTCCCCCATATCAGAGAGGCTTTATTGGCCTGGCTTGCTTGATTTTAGCACGTCTTACAGTTATGGATAACTTAAGAAATGCAATTTATAGTTAAATCTGCTTTTCAGTTTTGTGCCGACTTATAGGTTGCAATATTTTTCCACTCATCAGCAGCCTCAAGTGGTTTTCCTTTATGTTGCTAACTGGACTTTTTTTATCTTTCTAGCTAACTCCACAGAGCATTGGTTACTATTTCTGATTCAGTATGAAGGTAGAAATTCGGCCAGTTCTCTCTTTCATCAGTGTCCAGGGCCAGCTGAATGGCTTTGAGTTCAGCAAGTGCACTTGATTCACCTTCTCCTTCAGTAGCTTGTATGACTCGACGTGTGGGGCTCTCTGTGGCCACTTTCCACTTCTGGTTCATCTGAAAGTTTTTATCTTGTGGATGGTTTTAAGTAGTGTTAAAATTTCAGGGTGATTTGTGTTTCTACATTGGCCGTGCTGTGTGATGAGAGCAATCCATGGTGTCCATGTGGTGTGGGTGGCATGGTGGGTAGAGGAGCCTTTTCTTTAAACATCCACCCCAGCACCGGGTGTCAGGGTGCCAGGAAGACTTGTGCTTTTGTGATAATTTCTTTTGAGGTGGCTTGAACTTTCCCATAGGTGGATAAGATATTGATGGGTTCTTAGTTCTTTCTTTTTTTTTTTTTTTGTGAATGTAGTTTGCTTCAGACTTTCTGTAACTTTGACTCTAGAATTCTAGTGCTCAGCCTGGAGACTCCCCAGGCACCTTCTGCTAAAGGCTCCAGGACAAGCCATTGTTCTTGGCTGCAGAGTAAAGCACATTCCTCACCTCTGGTCCCGTCCTGACTGGGCCAAGGGCACTGCATGAGCGATTTTCGGCTTGTTCTGGATGAAGGATTGTTGCTGTTCAGGGCCACAGCT
>NW_027635658.1:0-24117 GCF_903797595.1 Erithacus rubecula | reverse complement strand
AGGAAGAGGAGGAAGAGGAGGAGAGGAGAGGAGGAGGAAGGGAAGGATAAGGAGGATCGAGAGGAGGCACCACGTGCGTTCCCCGCTCTCTGTATCACAGATCCTTTGCCCCCAGACCATCGCCCCCCGCATCCCGCAAGTGCCCAGGGAGGGGGAGCTCGCCCCCAAATATCTGGGTGGGTTTTTTTTTAAGAGGGAGGGGTATTTGCAGCTGACACGAAATAGATTTGGGGCTCCTTGTTTCATTCTTTCTGCCGGTGCGGACAGCGCGATGTTTGGAGCTTGCAGCACTCCAGAGCCGAGCTGCAGATGCCCCTCAGGGGGATATCGGGGGGTCCCCGGGAGGTGTTTTTGGGGGTCCCGGTGGCGGCAGAGCCCCGGCGGGGGCGGGGGGATGCGGGTCTCCCCGCAATGGGGGTTGGGCTTCCCAGGCCGGGCCCTGCGAGCTCTGCCGGGGCCCGTGGGGACCGCGTGGGGCCGGCGGCATCGGCGGGGGGACACCGGATTGGGGGAGCCCCGGGAGAGCCGCGGCTTCCCTGAGCGGGACCCCAGAGAGAGGAGAGCCCCAGAACCCCAAAGCGGGACCCCGAGAGGGGGGAGGGACCCCTGGGATTGCCAGGACCCCAGCGGGGGTGCTGGGGCTGGAGGGGCGCGATGGCCGCAAAGGGGTTCGGGGGTCCCAGTGCCGGGAATGGCTGCTCCCAGTATGAGCTCAGTCAGTCCCAGTATGATCCTGGTCAGTTCCCCTCGGTGCCGGTGGGATCCCTGTTGCTCCCAGTATGAACCCAGTCATTCCCAGCCATTCCCTATTGTGACACACTTTGCCCCCAGCAGGGTGCCAGTTGCTGCCAGTTCCTCCAGATTTTGTCCAGTGTGTTCCCAGTTCTCCAAGTTGCCCCCAGTACAGTCGCAGTCACTCCCAGTATGATGCCAGTGGCTCCCACTCTGATCCCAGTTGTTCCCTCTCAATGCCAACATGACCCCAGTAGCCTCCAGAATGATCCCTGTGACTCCCTGTCTTTCCCACTGTATCCCAGTCACTCATATTTCCTCCCAGTCCCCTTCAGCATGGTCCCACTCACTCCCAGTTGTCCCCAGCATGATCCCAGCTGTTATCAGTGTGCCCAGTATGGTTACAGACTCTCCCATTATATCCCAGTTGCTCAGTATGGTTTAGTTACCTCTGAATGATCCCAGTCTTTTCCAGTTACTCCCAGTTGCATCCAGCACGACCTGTTTCTTTCAGTTGCCCAAAGTATAGTCCCACTTACTCCCAGTATGATCCCACTTGAGGTCTCAGTTCCCTCAACATGGTTCCAGTACCTTCCAATTGATCACAGTTGCTCCCGATGTGTCCATGTTTGCCTCCCAACATGGGCCCAGGAGCTCCCAGTAACCCCCAGTCAGGTTCTATTCACACCCATTGTAATCTGAGTGGCTCTCTGGATGATCCCAGTAGCACCCATAGTCACTCCCAGTATGGTCCCAGTCACTTCTGCTACAATCCCAGTTGCTCCAAGTATGAGCCACTGCACCCAGTCGCCCCAGTATGATCCCAGTCAGTCCCAGTATTATTCCAGCCATGCCCAGAGTGACTCCCTGTCACTCCCAGTGTGGGCCCAGTTGCTCCCAGTCACCTGCAGCATGGTTCCAGTCACAGCCAGCAATTTTCCAGTCACTCCCAGTCTGATTCCAGTATGATCCCAGCCAGTTCCCATAGAATCCCAGTTTGGCCTTGGCACAGGCATAGCTGCTCCCATTATTATCCAATGTGGTCCCAGTTGCTCCCATTTATTGCCACTATGGTTTCAATCTTTCCCAGTGCATCCCAGTTGCTGCTGGCATGCTCCCAGTCACTGCCAGTTGCCCTGAGTTTGTTCTAGCCTCATCCCAGTTGCTCAAAGCCACTCCCAGTCACGCTCAGTGCAGTCCCAGTTGCTGCCAGTATGATCCAGTATGATCCCAGTGTCCCTCAGCATGCTTGCAGTAATTCCCAGTCACTCCCAGTGCCAAGAACAGGAGCCTGGTGCAGGCCCATGGCCCCTGCCCGGCCCCAGCAGGAGGGAGGGCTCTGAGCCCAGGGCTGCTGGCAGGATGGGCTGCTGTGGCCAGCTGGGGGCCCTGAGCAATGCCCAAAGCCTTGTGCTCTCTGCAGCTGGCCAAGGGCAGCAGCAGGGCTGAAGGGTTCGTGTGGCACAGGCAGCCCGAGCTGTGGAGCCCTCAGGCCCCCGTGGCAGAGGCTGTGGGGATTGGTTGTGGCTTTAGATCTTCCCAGAGCAGAGCAGCTGCTGGCTGCTGTAAAGTTGTTTCTTGTCAAGGCACGTCAGGCTCCAAAGGCAAAGAGCCCAAGGCTCTCCAGTCCCTGTTCAATCTCTCTGCCATAAAGTCCCGATGGAAGCAGGAGCAGCTCTCTGCTGCAAGAGGTTGAAGCTGCAGCTGGTGCAGAGTCTCCAGAGGCAGATGCTCCCTGGCCTTTCTTCTTCTGTTCTTTTCTCTTTCATCTTCCTCTTCTCTCCCATGCTGGTAGTGGTGATGATGATGGTGGGGGGAAAGAGAGAGCGACAAGAGAAAAGTGAGAGAGAGCTCTGGATCCAATACACGGATTTTTATTGACAAATTTGTCAGTGAGTCAAAACCATGAACCTGAAGAATTTCTACCAAACCTATTAGAATTCTGGTTTTCTAATACGAACATTTACATCTAAATAGTGCACTTGGCCTACCTGTTCTATGGGAAGAATATAAAAAATATGTTTACTCTTTTCTTATTCTGTCTAGAGCTGTGTTTTTAAGCTCTCATTGCAGCTTGGTTTTCCCACCAGATTCTATGGCTTTTACTTTCCAATGCAATTAATACAAATTTCAAAGTACTTCAAACTAAGATTTATACTTCTATTTCATATGTATGACTCTTAATATTTCTACTTACTTAAAACTGAAGCACAGAACTATTTCATGTTGGAGTGGCTTAACGTACTTTAGTTTTTTAATTTAATTTCTTCATTCTGTTATGTCTCAGAGGGACTCAGAGAAGCTTCTGTGTTCCACACTCCAACATCTGGGAATGGGGACAGGGAATGGGAATGGGAATAAAAAGAGGAATGGGGACTAGGAATATGGGCAAGGACAAGGAGATCCCCCCAGGGCTGTGCTGCAGCCGGGGCCGTGCTGGGCTGGGAGATGGAGCAGGACACAGGGGGAAAGGGGCACTGACTTCCTCCTCACCTGCCTGCGGCTCCCGGGCCATCGTCCTCAACCTCATGGCCTCCTCCTCATTAATGCAACCAAAGAAAGAGGGACTAGAGAGGACAATATACAGTTTTTTATTGACAAATTACCCAATGAACAAATACTATGAACCTGAAGAATTTCTCCTAAATCTATTATAATTTTCGTTCTGTAATCAGTTAGTTTATGTATAACTTGTGCACATGGCCTATCTGTTCTATGTGAAGAGTATATAAAATATTCCTACTGTAATTTTATTCTGTCTAGAACAAAATTTTTAATATCTTAGTGCAGTCAGTATTTCATAGGAGATTCCATAGCTTTTACTTTTTATGGCAAATTAAACATATTTCCACATACTTCTCACTAAGATTTAAACATCTACTTCACATCAATGCTACTTAATATTTCTAATTCCTTATGCTAAAACTTAGACCTCTATTTGATGTCTGTATGTTTTCCTGTATTTTAATTTCTAAAAATATTTTAAATTTAATTCTTGCATACTGTTCTCTCTCAGAGGGAGTCAGAGAGGCTTCTCTGTTCCACTCTCTAACAACCAGGAATAGGGACAGGGACTGAGAGAGGGGACTGGTAAAGGGACATCAGAACTGGAATGAAAACAGGAACAGGGAATGGGAATATGGGAACAGAACAGGGAATATGGAAATAGAAATTGGAGAGAAAATATGGGATGGGGATTTAGAATATGGGACAGGGAACAGACATGGGGATAGGACAACAGGATTAAGAATGGGAATATGAGAAGGGGACTGGAAATATAGAAACGGAAATATGGGAATGGGACTGGGACCAGGAATACTAGAAGGGGAACAGGACAGGGAATATGGGACTAGGAATATGTGAATGGTAACCAGGCAGAGAATACAGAACAGGGAATGATACCGGGAATGGGATCTGAACTGGGATAGGGGCAGGAGTTGTGTGAGACAGGAATGGGCTGAGGGCAAGGGCAGTGACAGTGGGGAGAGGAGGATCCTGGACAGGGGACAGCTGGAGCTGGGTCAGAGGGAAACGGGGAGGGTGTCAGGGCAGGGGGTCCTTGATCAGCTGCCCCAGAACCTCCGTCAGCATCTCCCAGTGCAGCCAGAGCTGCTGGGCCTGGGGTGCCCAAAGCCCTGAGCAACCCCCAAGGAAACCTGAAGTCCCTGGAACAGAGAGTCCCCCATATCCTCTGGAAGATTCCCCTGTGTCTGCAGGCATGTCTCAGTTCAATGTCTTCATTTTTACTGGGTGCTGGGAAGGACAAAGAGAAATGAAAAGAAAATACAGGCCACAGGGAGCGAGCACGAAGCTTTTCCCGCACTCAGGGCAATCACAGGGATTCTCTCAGTGAAGTCTCCGTTGGTGCTTGGTCAAGGTAGATCTCTCTGAGAAGTTCTTGCCACACTCAGGACGCTCATAGGGTCTCTCCCCAGTGTGGATGCGCCGGTGGCTGACGAGGTGGGAGTTTCTCTTGAATCCCTTCCCGCAGTCGCAGCAGGAGAAGGGCCTCTCATCCCAGTGAGTGCGATAGTGCCTCAGAAGGTTGGAGCTGCTCTCAAACCTCTTCCTGCATTTATCACACTCGTAGGGCCTGTCCCCAGTGTGGCTCCTCTGGTGCACAGTCAGGTTTGAGTTCTGTCTGAATCTCTTCCCACACTCCCCACACTCGTAGGGCCGTTCCCCTGTGTGGATTCTCCAGTGTCTAATCAGTTTGCATCTCCTCTTGAAGCCCTTCCCACATTCCGAGCACTTGTGGGGCTTCTCCCCATGGTGAAGCGGCTCATGCAGCCCCAGCTCCGAGCTCCAGCTGCCTGCCCGGCCCGGGCTGGCTCTTTCCTGCTGGGATCCCCGGGCTGTGCGTTTGCAGCCCCTCCTGCTGCGGGATCTGCGGGGCTTTTCCTCCCCGTTGCATTCCTGCGCCGTGGAGCCGCTGCAAACGGCCTCTTGCCCGAGGCTGTGCCGCAGGGATTTGTCCTCCCTGCTGTCCGTGCTCAGCTCCTTGTCTGGGGGAGGAAGGACAAAGACAGGATGGGATTTGCCTCCGTGCCAGAGGGAAGGGCAAGGAGATCCCCCCAGGGCTGTGCTGCAGCCGGGGCTGTGCTGGGCTGGGAGATGGAGCAGGACACAGGGGGAAAGGGGCACTGACTTCCTCCTCACCTGCCTGTGGCTCCCAGGACATTTTCCTCTTCCTCAGGGCCTCTTCCAACTCCTCAATGCAGATGAGGTTTCGGAAATCCTGGTTTGGGGGGGAAAACAAGGGCTGAGCGCGTTGGGTTTGATGGTGGCGCTGCCCAAGGGCAGCTGGAGCAGTCAGCGCCCCTTTCAGCCTCGGGGGCCCGGAGCCCACTCAGCACCAACCTCCCGCACCCCTCCAGGCTGCCGGGGGTCCCCTGGCTCCGGGATCGCCCATCTGCGCTCTCCCCGCTCCGGGGCTCGGCTTTGGGCTCCTGCAAGATCCAAACATCCCCTGAACCGCAAAGTAAAACCTTTGCGGAGCCCCCCATGATGGATTTGGGGCGAGCTCCCCCTCCCCACTCACCTGCGGGTTCTTGGGGGGCGATTCTGCCGCTCCCGGGGGACGCTGCGGTCTGTGCGGGCGTGCTGGAAAAGCCCGTGGTTCCAAAATCGCTCCTCCTCTTCCTGCCACTCTTCCTGTGTCCCTCCTCTTCCTCCCGCTGCTTCTCTTCCGTCTCTTCCCGCTCCTCCTCTTCCTCCTGCTCCTCCTCCTCTCCCAGTGCAGCCAGAGCCGATGGAACTAGGGTGCCCAAAGCCCTGAGCAGCCCCCAGGTCCCTCCCAGGACCCCTCAAATCCCTGGAACCGAGCGTCCCCCGCATCCCCTGGAAGATCCCCCCGTGTCCCCAAGCAGGTCGTTATTTAACATCTCTATTTTTACCCTGGTTTTGGGTGTTTGGGAAGGACAAAGAGAAATGCAAAGAAAATCCAGGCCACGGGGAGGGTGTGCAGCCCCAGCCAGGTGTCTTCCCAACACGGATCAGCAGCACCAGGGCTCAGGGGGGCTCTGCCCACCGGGGGTCCCTGGGGATCATCCAGCGCGGATCCTGCCATGGGGATGGAGCTGCAGCAGGGCACTGTCTTGGTTTGACAGACAGGTGTCTGCTGAGGAGCTCTGGAGCTTCTCTTGAAACGGAAAATGTAAACTCCCTCCCTCTAAATTAATATGACTTGGAAATTAATAAGCTCCCTGGCAAAGATATGGGATTTAGAAGAGCAGTTTTTCACTGGGAAAATGAAAATAAAAGTCTATTAATATAAAGACCAAGACACTGGCAAGGTCAGAATGCAGCCTGTAACCCTGTTGCTCAGGGTGTTGGTTGCAGTCTGAATAATGGTACCTGTAGTTTTCTTGGAGGGACAGATGTGGTTTTGTTGAAGCAATTATTTTGGAGCAGGGTGTAGTTACTTTTTTAACATCTTGTGGTGATGATGAAGAGCCAGGTCTTCTTCTGGGAATTTAGTGGGAAAGGCTGCTCTGATGTTTCAAATTTCAGAAAGAAATACTTGGCTTTTCTCCTTGCCTGTGGCATCTCCCATAAGGTATAACTCCTTGTGGGGAGGAGTTGTGAGGTATGGGTCATGGAAGAGATAAGGAGCCCTGCTCCACCTGGTTTCAGCAGATGCTGATAGAATGTATACTTCTGCATGCATCTTGCATTGCAACTTAAGACATGATCTACTCCTTATTCTATTACTATCTGCATCCTACCTTAATTAATACCTTCTTTCAACTCTGCTATATATTTTCATTCACAGTGAAACTTGACACACAGTTCTGACTTAAGATTAGGTTTTTCTGTGGTACTCATGAGTTTCTTTATCTTTCTGCATTACCTACTAAGTGTAACTGGGTTTTTTGAGCAAAAACAGCTGTACGGATTAGTTTGCCTTTGCTTGAGGTGGGCCTAATCTAAACAATTTTAAAATACCTTCTATGTGTACTACAGTATCCCCATCCACTGTGTGCAAGGCTTCAGACTGGGCAGGACTTGCTTGAGTGATGGACTCTCAGGTGTTGACTATTTAGGTGGCTTTTGTTAAGTTCATTTCTCAATTTTTTGATGTTTCCCTGCCAAGTGCCTTTAGGGTAATTTTAAGTAGTCTGTTGTACAGTTCAACTTTCCTGGCAGCTGGTGTGTGATAAGGGATATGATCTATTTATTCAATATCCTGGTTTTTGGCTGAGGTGTTTCTAAGGCTGTTCTTGAAATGGGTCCTGTTGTCTGACGATTCTCTCAGGGGTGCTGTGTCTTTATAGGACTTGCTTTTTTGGGCTTCAGACGATGTTTTGAGTAGTAGTGTGAGGTACAGGGTGGGTTTCTAATGATCTAGTGGTGGCTTCTACAATTGTGATCATGTAGCACTTGCCTTGGGGGGTTTGAGGCAGTGTGATGTAGTTCATTTGCTGGGCTTCTTTATACTTATATTTGGAATACTGCCCCCCATATTAGAGAGGCTTTATGGGCTTGGCTTGCTTGATTTTAGTCCATGTCTTACAGTTATGGATAACTTGAGAAATGCAATTTATAGTTAAACCTGCTTTTCAGTTTTGTGCCTACTTATAGGTGGTATTTTTGCTTTGATGGCTTGAGGCAGTATGGGCCTATTGAGCTTGGAACAACTCTCCCTTATGTTGCTGATTTAAACTTATTTGTGACATCTCTATTTTTGCAGCTTGATCTACTTGCTCCTTGATTTAGTGTTCTTTATTATCCTGACTTTTGGGGATGTGGCCGTCTACATGATGGACATTTACAGACAGTTTGTCTGAGTGGCAATGTTTTTCCATTCATCAGCAGCCTCAGTTGGTTTTCCTTTATGTTGCTAGCTGGCCTTTTTTTACCTTCTTAGCTCACTCCACAGAGTATTGGTTACTATTTCTGATTCAGTATAAAGGTAGAGCTTTGGCCACTTCTCTGTTTCAGCAGTGTCCAGGGCCAGCTGAATGGCTTTGAGTTCAGCAAGTGCACTTGATTCACCTTCTCCTTCAGTAGCTTGTGTGATTCGTCGTGTGGGGCTCCCTGCGGCCACTTTCCACTTCTGGTTCATCTCAACCATGTGACAGAAACTGTCAGTGACAAGAGCACAACGTGTTTCTTGTGCTGGTAGTTGGTTGTATGATTGAGCTTTTTAGCCTGGGTTACTTGTTTCTGCTCCTTTTTGTTAGTGAGACTAAAGTTTTTATTCTGTGGCCAGTTTTAAGTGTTTTTAAAATTTCAGGGTGATTTGTGTTTCTGATCCGGCCGTGCTGTGTGATGAGAGCAATCCATGGGCTCCATGTGGTGTGGGTGGCGTGGTGGATAGAGGAGCCTTTTCTTTAAACATCCACCCCAGCACAGGGAGTCAGGGTGCCAGGAGGAGTTGTGCTTTTGTACTAATTTCTTTTGAGGTGGCTTGAACTTTCTTATTATAGGTGGATAAGATTTTTTTGGGTGTTTGTGGGGTTTTTTGTGAGTGTAGTTTGCTTCAGACTTTGTGTAAGTTTGGCTCTAGAATTCTAGTGCTCGGCCTCGAGTCTCCCCAGGCACCTTCTGCTAAAGGCTCCAGGACAAGCCATTGTTCTTGGCTGCAGAGTAAAGCACATTCCTCACCTCTGGTCCTATCCTGGCTGGGCCAAGGGCACTGCATGAGCCCTCCCCTATTTCATTTCCCAGGCCCACACATTTTTTTTTATTTTTTCATTATCCTCCTCGTTTAAAATTCTGTCTGTCATTCTCCCTTCTTCTGGTATTTCCTCTATTCCCTGCTTTACCTGTAAATCTCTCCCTAATAAGTTGCTGCCTGCCCCAGGAACCAGTAAGACATCTCCCAGCCAAATTGTTGTTCTCCCTCAATTATTATATCTTTAATGATAGGCACTGTGAGCTCTTCTCCTTTCGCCCCTGTTGCTTGTCCTGTGCTTTATTGATAATACAGCCTTTTGGGGCTTTTAATAGGCAGGTTCTTTCTGCCCCTGTGTCAATCATAAACTTTAATTCCTTCCCCTGGGAACCTATTTTAAAAATTCCAATGCTCTTTTTTAGTTTTGGGGAAGCATCAGAGGACATCTGCCATTTAAGAGAACTCCTTGTGTTTTGATATGGCGCTTCTCCTTTAAGGGTAGAGGCGCTTTGGACAGCCGAGTCCATTGTTGGTAAGGGAACAGAGGTTGGCGTTCCCTGCCTGAGTTCCCCGAGGATGGGTACTGGGTGTGGGCAGGGGCTGCCCCCAGAGCCGCTGACCAGGCAGATCCTTGTGGCGGTACCGGAGCGGGGCCCGGGCAGCGCACGGGCTGCGGCAGCCGGAGCGGCGGAGTCCAGCACGGCTGGGCAGGGGCCGGCCGGGAACGGGACAGGCGGGGTGGCTGCGGGACAGGCGGGCGGGAGCGGAGCCGCTGGCGCTGCCGGCGCGGCGCTGGGGCGGGAGCCACGGCGGGAGCAGCGGCGGGAGCGGCGCTGCCTGTGCTGCCGGCAGGGCCGGGAGCGCTGCCCTGGGGATTGTCCCATAAAGGCGGCGGGAACGGGGCTGCCGGTGCTGGGGGATCCAGGGCGGCTGGGGCGGGGCTGGGGGAATGGGGAGGCAACATTTCTAGGAGGTCCCAGTTTTTATCTTTGAGTTTCTGATATTTTATAAACTTTTACTCCCAGTGGCTCTTTCTCTCTTATCCAGCATGCAGCATATTCTCCTTCTTCCAGATTAACTGGTTCTTTTGAATTTACAAATGTGTTTAAAGCCTGGCAAATCCAAGCCTCAAAAGACCCATATCTTGACCAGAAAATATGGTCAGATCTTATTTCTGTTTTTCGCCCATTCTATAATACAAAACTGAATCATCTATCCTTTTTCCTTTTCTCTTGTACAAGGATCACCCTCCCAATTATCTAAAATAATTTCCAAGGGTCTGTCTTCAAGTGTCTCTACTGGCACCTTTTTATCCCCTGTTTCTCCTGAGCCTTTTTTACTATTGTTTTGTCCCATCTCTCAAGATTTTATCTAATTGCCCCTGGCCTATTTCCTAATCCCTAATACTGTAATATTACTCCTCTTCCCCACAACAGTGTGTTCCACCTCACTTTATAAAATTAGGATCAATAATCAGTACCATACACAGTTTCATTCATTCACACTTACTCACAACAAGACACAAACACAAAAATAAGGTACCTCTTACTTTAAAACTTAGTTCTTTACTCAGGGGTATAAAATCTCCAAAGCCCAGATGTCTTAGGTCCTTGACATAGTACCAATGAAAGCCCAGGTTTCTTGGATTTTCCTTCCTCAACCCAGCAGGTTTTTTTTGTTTGTTTGTTTGTTCCTGTATCCCAGTGGATTGTCCCAGGAAAACCAAGGGGTCCTTAGCCCCTCTGCCGGGACCCAGTCCCAATTACCCACGAGGGGGAATTCTTTCACTCTTTTTCTCTCCCTTCGTTTCCTCACTGTCTGAGTGCCTCATGACACTTCAGACCTGCAGCTCTCGGAAACTCCGCCCTCACTTCGCAGGTCTGGGGTGACCAGCCCATGTCTCACACACACCACTCATCCCCCTGTTTCCACATCCCCGAACAATACTTACAATACTTTTTATCATCAGGCTCTTCGTGCCTCACAAGAATTGTGAGGCTAATGCCATGGTCTTAGGGAGCCCTTTTCCTTCTCCTTTTGCTTTATCTGCCTCCTTTTTGTCCTTCGGGAAGTCCGACCTGCAAACCCCAATCCACACCAGGAGAAGCGGAGCGAGGCCACTGAAATCGAGCGAGGTGCACCCCTTGCTCTGGGACCCCTGGGGTCTTGGAGATGAGGTATTGATCCCAGACAAGACCCCAACTGTGAAAAACACGGTTCACTGCTTTGGGAGAATTAAAACATTTAATAAAAAGACAATAGGAGACATACATAGAGCAAAAAGGTTAAAACGGCCAGGTGCTTGGCATGCTTTTCTTATTAACAATATTCTATTAACATTTTATCTGTTAAAGTGTCACCTTTGAAGCTCTTGCAATTTTGCAAAATCCATCTGAAAGGTGAACATTGAATAACCCATACTGAAATGTTGCCATCAGTTAAGTTCACCCACGTATATACAGAAAATTTTCCAATGCAAATGATCAAACAGTGCATATGGGGAGGAAAAGGTCGGCTTGTACAGGACAGGGAGGAATAATAAGAGGAAGAGGACTGTGAGGAAGAGTAGGGACACAGGAGGAGGAGGAGGAGAAGAAACAGGAAAGAGCAGAAGGTTCCACTCCTCTCTGTATCTGCAGCCTCTCCCCAGGCCCCAAGAGCATTGTCCTCATCACATGCATCCAGTGACCAGAGAGAGGGATTCATGATTTGAGAGGGGTGAATCTTGGTGTTTGTGACATTTAGTGGGATAAATGCTGGTGTTTTTCTTATTTGCAGGGGTTGAATCTTTATATTTTGGTGGGGGGTTTGTCCAAATCTTGCTGTTTGGTGGATTTTTCATCTGTGTTATGATGTTTGGAGCATTTTTGGGCTAAATCTTGGTGTTTTGGAGGTTCTTATACACACAGGATGCCCAATGTCTTTCTGAGCTGCACTTGGGCAAGGAGGAGCCCCCAGCCCAAGGCCCTCTCCTCTTGTTTTTTCCCCAAACCAGGATTTTTCATTCCTGAGGCATTGACAGATGGAGGAGGAGGAAAAGCCCCAGAGATCCCTCACGAGGAGGAGCTGCAAACACAACCCAGAGAGCTGAAAGGAGGAAAGACCCTCCCTGAGCCAGGAAGGCAGCCGGAGATGCAGGCAGAGCTCAGAGTTGCTTGAGAAGCCTCATGGAGGGGAGAAGCTCCACAAGTGCTTGGAATGTGGGAAGGGTTTCAGCCGGAGCTCCCATCTGATCGGCACTAGAGGAGCCACACAGGTGAGAAGCCCTACGAGTGTGAGGAATGTGGGAAGAGCTTCAGGTACCGCTCTAGCCTGATCCAGCACCAGCTGATCGACACTGGGGAATGGCCCTACGAGTGTGAGGAATGTGGGAAGAGTTTGAGCCGAAGCTCAGACCTGATCAAACACCAGAGGATCCACACTGGGGAGAGGCCCTACAAGTGTGGGAAATGCGGGAAGAGCTTCAGTGACATCTCGAATCTGATGTGGAACCTGGTGATCCACAGAAGGGAATGGCCCTACACCTGCTTGGAATGCAGGAAAAGCTTTGGGTGGATGTCCACCCTGAGAAGACACCAGCACATGCACACTGGGGAAAGGCCCTACGAGTGTCCTGAGTGTGGGAAGAGGTTTCAGACCAGCTCCAGACTCCTCAGACATGAGCGGATTCACAGAGAGGAGAGGCCCTTCCGCTGCCCCGACTGCGGGAAGGGCTTCAAGGAAAACTCCACCCTCACTGTCCACCGGCGAATCCACACCGGGAGATGCCCTACGAGTGTCCTGAGTGTGGGAAGAGCTTCTCACAGAGCTCAACCTTGAACCGTCACCAACGGGGTCACCACTAAGGGAAGCCCTGTGAGTGCCCTGACTGCAGGAAGAGCTTCGTGCTCTGCTCTGACTCCATCCTCCATGGGAGAATCAGTGTGAGTGTACCACAAGCTGTTTAGAGCTCTCAAAATTGGCAGAAAGTGTCAGGGTCTTCCCTAAAATGGGCTCCCCATGTCCTTCACTGTGAGGCTCCACTCCAACGTCAGAGCCTGTTGGAGTGTGTAAAATAGAAGCCTCTGTGAGTCCCTCAGAGAGAGAGAATGCAGGGATTTAATTAAAGCCTTTACAGAAATTAAAATACATTAAGTCACACAGACATGAAGTAGAAGTGTCAGTTTTAGTTTTAAGTTAGGAATATTATTACATCACATAAATATGAAGTAGATGTTTTAGTTTTAAGTAAGAATGTACTGTAAGTGTCTTAAGAGAGTAAAAAGCCCTAAAATCTTGTTAAAAGTTCAGGAACTTAGTCCCAGACTGTCCTAGGTTACAGTGTGAAGATGTGCCTGAAAGTATGTATTCTATCAGCATCTTCATGAAGTGTTGAAACCAGGTGCAGCAGAGTTCCTTATCTCCATGGGAGATCTCTGTTAATGGGGCATCTGTTAAAAATCAGGTGGGGCAGTGTTCTTTATCTTTTCCAAGACCCATCCTTCCTCCAGGAAGATATCATCTGTTAATGGCCGTTGAGTCCCACTGCATGACTGATAAAATGACATCATCCCATTGTGAGATGCTCCACGCAGGGGAAGGAGCCAAGGATAAAATTGTAGATAAAATCTGCAAACTTAGGAACACCAAGGCAGCCTTTTCCCAGAGGTATAGGAATCTTTCTTCTGGATTCCAGAGGAAGACCAGACCTTTCCACATCATCACTGGACCTTTGGAGGAAAACTGCAGCCTTCTACAAAACCACTACTGCAAGACAACTAAATCTGTCGCTCCAGGAGGACTGCAGACACCATTAATGGGACTGCTACCAGCACCCTAACTGACAGGGTGTCAGGTTGTATTCTGACTTTGTCAATGTTTGGGGTTTAGTTGGGTTTTTTTGGTTTTTTTTTAGTACTGTATTTTTATTTTAATTTTCCTAGTAAAAGAACTGTTATTCCTATTCCCATATCGTTGCCTGAGACCTGCTTAATTTCAAAATTATAGTAATTTGGAGGGAGGGGGTTTACATCGTGCATTTCAAGAGAGGCTTCTGCTTTTCTTAGCAGACATGTCTTTCAAACAAAGAGAAATTTTGACACCCTCTTTGGGACACGAAGGCATCGAGAAAAAAAAAAGAGCAAGAGTTTTTGAGTAACCTAGTTTTTGTATGCAGGATATAAAATCTCATTAGGTGGCATCATGTGGTCTGGCTTGCCCTGTTTCAGGTGGCACGTGGTCGTGGCTATATTTCTCCCATTTGCAGACCCTTATCTAAACAGGGGCCCTTGAACTAAGGCTACTGTGACTGTGTTGGGTGTTGGGGTTTGTTCCCTTCCTTTTTCTCTCTGTGGAATTTTCCCTGTTATGATGCTAGGAAAGCTTGTTGTGCTGCACCCTAGCTCATGATGGCAAGTGACAGAAGAGATGGGGAGTAGCTGGGCAGGGTCTGGCCCTTGTGCTCGCCGGTGGGGTCGGAGGAAGATGTCTGGAGGCTGCTCACTTCCACCCCTGCCATCCCAACACCAGGAGCCAGGTTCTCTGCTGTGGGACACTGCACTGCTGCCTGCCCCGCTCCAGCTGCTGCCTCTGTACATGCAGCCGAGTGCCACAACCCCTGTGGTGAGCGGGGAGTCCTTCCTCCATCCCTTCTCCCACCTGGGACATTGCTGACATTGTCCCAGCCTTCCACAGCTGCGTGGGACCTGCCCTGTGCCCACCACTGGCACTGAGCACAGGAAAAGTGTCTGTGGCCAAAAAGGACTGGAGCTGAGTTGCTGTTCTGTTTGTTGTTCGTTTTCATAGCTGCTGTTGTTTTTGTTTGTCTGATTAGATATATTAGTAAAGAGCTGGTCCTCCTACCCCCATACCTCTGCCTGAGGGCCCCTGATTGCAAAACTATAACAATTAGGAGGGAGGGGGTTTACATTCTCCATCCTGGAAGGAGCTCCTGCTGTTCTTGGCAAATACCTGTCATCCAAACCGGGACAGATTTTGGTGCCCAGACAGTGGGACCTGAGGGCATTGAGGGCAGAGTGAAAAAAGGAATAACAGTTCTTGAGTTACCTAAGGTTTTGTGTTAGGTGGCACCATATTGTCCAGGTTAATCTGGCTTGGGCTCCATGTGATCACAGGTACATCTTTCCCATTTGCAAGCCCTTATTTGAGCATGGGTCCCCTCACCAAAATTACTGTAGCTATTATCCCATTCATTTGGTGGGTTGATCAGGTGAGGCAGTGATGGACTTTTAACTTCCTCTGGAACATAGTCACATGGATCTAGAGGTATCACACTCTAAGTGTGTGGTTTTGGAGTTACTTCAATAATGGCACTTACTGTGAGGAAGTGACAGCAGGGGAAATCTTCCCCCAACCCATCACCCAGTTTTTTGAGTCCACCTCACCAGTTTTCAAGGAGTTCAGATCCACTTTAAATGCTAATGATATCACACAGTGGCTGGTGTTGCTGATAGGCGTGTTCTAATTAGCATTCAAAGATAAGGGGGGATTGACTAGGATAACAACCCTGATACCTAACCCAGAAAATAAGGATGCTGCCCTAGAGCCAGACCCTGCCCCAGAGACTAGGGATGCTGCCCCAGAGACTAGGGATGCTGCCCCAGAGAGTAGGGATGCTGCCCCAGGCCCTGACCATGCCCCACATCCCACCGCAGAAAGGAACCACCTGGAGTGGATGGGGGTTCTAGTGAAGGAGATGGGTGAGATGCTGAAGCAGCACTTTTCCTCAGCTGGTGAGAAACCCTCAACTCTCCCCGCTTTAAAGAGGGAGAGTCTGATGGGGCTGCAGTGCCGTGATCCTCCCCACTCTGACCATTCTTCTGGCTAGCTGTGAGTCAGAGATGGAGGGAATTTGGCATAGAGAAAGCAAAAGATTAAGGAAGCTCTTGTTCCCGGGATAATCCAAGCTTTATTCATGAAGGGGTGCAGGGGAAAAAGAGGGCAAACAAAGGAGTGGTGAGGAATTTCAAATCATAGGTCAGGGGAGGGGAAACCGAGTTGCAGCCAGTGGGCTGACCTGGTGGGGAGGGGCTAAGGGAGGGCTGAACCAATTTCACAGAATTTAGTGGACTACAGTACAAAACATGCAGTGAAATACAACATTTCCCTATTTTTTGTTTAACCAAGTTAAAAGAAATGCATCAGGTTTTCTCTAAAAGGAAAACCAAACATTTTTAAAACTTGCTAAAAGTCTCTGTGTCTGCTGGAATGTAGCCACATCTTGGGAAGATTTTCTGTCCTCTTTCCATTGGCGTCTTTTTTTTGAAGCAGCGGCTGCTTGCTTATCCCCTTCTGCCAGAGCTGGATGCTTGGGGACAAAAGGTTTCACCCACTTCTGGGGAATCCACCGAGGGCCTGAGGGAGTGGCTACACATACATAACCCACCCCCAGGTAAAGAGCTCACAGGGACCTTTGGTTTCCCAAGTTTCTGGGTCCCTAATCTGGACTGGTGCAGAGTGGGACAATTTGAACTGATTACCACTGTTAAAGTGACGTACCACAGGTGGACTCATATTTCCAAATGAGCAATTTAGAAAATTGATAGTAAACATGGCTTTGCAGAGCTTCTGCTGTGAAGACATCCACACATTTGAATGGCTCTGTCTTTCCAGGACCTGCATGGGTGTCTGATGGGCACGCTCGATCACACCTTGGCCTGTGGGGGAGTGGGGGATGCCAGTTTTATATTCCACTCACCACAGCTGGATAAAATCTAGGAAGTCCTTGGATGCATATGCTGGGCCATTATTGCTTAATTTCCCTAGGGATCCCCAGCACTGAAAAGGCTTGCACTCGGTGTTCTTTGGCATGCACAGCCTTTTCTCCTGTGTGAGCAGAGGCATAAACTGCACCTGAATATGTGTCAATGTTTACATGAACATATTTGAGGCAACCAAAGGTGGGAATGTGTGTGATGTCTGTCTGCCACACTTTACAGCTGTCAAGGCCCCGGGGGTTTAATCCCATACCCAGTGATGGCATGGCCTGGAGCTGGCAGCTGGGACAGGTGGCCACAATGGCTCAAGCCTGACTCCGTGTTTACAGGAACTGATGGATCAGACCTGGCCCATTGTGATGGTATTGCTGGTGGCTCAGCTTTGCCTGTTGGAAGATGTCAGAGAGCTGTGCTTTCTTAGCTGGGGCAGGCAGCTTACCCTCCTGCAATCTCACCTGGCAAATTGGTGTGTGACGTCACATGCATCACATGGAATGGATGCTCACAATGTGAAGCTAAATAAATTAGTTTTGAAAGCAATCTGAAGAGATGCTCATTCTCAATGTCTTTGAGCACTGCCTGCTCCGCTCTGGACACTACCCCTGTGTAAGAGTCAGTCTGAAGTTTTCTCTGATCTGCCTCAGAACCATCATCAGAGACTGGGACTTGAGATTGCACTACTTGCCCTGAACCAGAGCACTGTCCTGGTCGAGGTGGATGCTTGTGGGCCAAGGGCTGTTTGTAGCTGTGCCTGGTTCTTGTCATGGGACACTGCAGGGTGCTGATTATCGCACCCTGCCCCACACCTGCGTCATGGGGCTACGATCTCCACACAAAATAGTCCATAAATCTTCCCACCTTTTGGCCAGAGGCCACTCACTTTGGAAAAGGACTATGAAAAGTAACTTTCCTAAAGAGATTTTGAGATCTCTTTCTTCCCAATGGATTAAAGACGCGTCTATTGTCAGGCAACCACAAGGATGCGTCCCGTCTGTTGGTAGCTATATCCCATCCTTTCTGTCTCTCTCTCTCCTTTTACATCGTTAGCCATGTCCCATTGTGCCTCGTGACCATCATCAGAGACTGAGACCCTGGACCTCACCCACTCGCTCTGTACCTGAGTTCTGGCCTGGCCAAGGTGGATGCATGCCAGGGGACTGTTTGTGGGTGTGCTTGGTGCTTGCCATGGTACACTGCTCTCGAGCAGGGTAGTGGTTATAGCGTCCTGTTCCAGCACCTGTTTCTTAGAGCAGCGATTTCCATATACAATATTATCCTCCACCTTTTGGCCAGAGACCACTCACTTTGGAAAAGGACTATAAAAAGTGACTTTCTTAAAGAAGACTTTGAGATCTCTTTCTCCCCAGCAGATTGAAGACACATCTATCGTCGGACGACCATAAGGATGGGTCCCATCTGTTGGTAGATATATCCCCATCCTTTTTCTCTCTCTCTCCCCTTTTACTTTGTTTCCTTTACCTCTTTATCTGTCTCTGTTCTATCCCAAAACTGAATTGGTAGCACGCAATAAAGTGCATTGCTGCTTGCTGCTGAATAAACCCGAGTCTCTTGCTTTTTGTGTTTTGCACCCTGGGGTCAAATGAACCATCATGACTCCCGCTTGGGTTGAGCAGACCGTGACACTCCTGTGCCACAGGAATACTGGCAATGCTGTTATTGCCACTGCCTGAGCTCTGCCGACCCACTGCCGCGCCAGCTCTGCTCCTGGCAGCCATGACTGGCCCGCCGCTATCCCCCACTACGGGGCAAGAGTTCCTGCTGCTGTTACAGCCCCACCTGGAACACAAACCACTACCAAATTCCATGGAAACTTACAAACAAATTCACTTCAGGCTTTTTCACTGTGCACTCGACGTCTCGCAGTGTCTTACCAGTTTGCCTCTCTTACAGGTACCTGTCTATATGTTTTAAACATACCTTTTTGTCCATTTCTCTGGCAGTTCTAGTTCTGCTCCCCGGGGTGCCAGTGAGGAAAAGGAGCCCTCTTCCTAAGAAGGTCCCAGGTAGCCACCCCAGAGGGGTCCCAAACCCAGCTGGCTCCTCGGCCAGAGAGAACAGGGTCCCACCAGAGTTGCCAACGGATTGACCAAAATATGAGTATTGGTCTAATAACAATACTTAACTGTGACGGACAAATTAACAATTTAACAATCTAACAATTTAAAGTTAGAGAGTGTACGTTTATGCAGCGCTGAGCAGCAGCATGAGGTAATCCTCTAAGGTGCACTGCCAAATCACAGGTGATCACAGTCTATTTATTGACAAAGGTTTCAAACAAATACATATTCATAATAACAGCCCCTCCCATCCCCTGCTTTCTGTGGTAATTAGCTTGAATAGCTATTAAGTATGCATGTTTGACTTCTAAAATTAAGTTTGGGGTCATGTTTGTGGGGAGGGGTCTTAAAAGGATGAACTAAGGCACATCTTTCTCCCCTAAACTCTTCACGTTTTCTATCAATAACAATAGAAATGATTTCTGGGACAGTCCAATTTTTCAAAGAATGTGTTTCTGGTTGCATTGTCTATGTTCCTTTGGGTCTACTCTAGTTTTTCTTTTCCTGTTGTAAGTGAAGGTGAGCAAACATGCAATGACAGAAAAGTAATTATATAAGTTTCAGATAACTACTCTCTTCCGAGTTTTATTTCTTTTCAGTATGGTAACTAAAATCTTAATTTTCTAAGATTAGTGTTTCAGGGCGATCCCGGAGCCGGGGGACCCCCGGCAGCCTGGAGGGGTGCGGGAGGTTGGTGCTGAGCGGGCTCCGGGCCCCCGAGGCTGAAAGGGGCGCTGACTGCTCCAGCTGCCCTTGGGCACCGCCACCATCAAACCCAACGTGCTCAGCCCTTGTTTTCTCCCCAGAGCAGGATTTCCCAAGCCTCGGAAGCAAGTAGAAAGAGGAGGACCGCATCAGAATGAGGACGATGGCCCAGGAGCCCCAGTCAGGTGAGTAGAAAGTCAGTGCCCCTTTCCCCCTGTGTCCTGCTCCATCTCCCAGCCCAGCACGGCCCCGGCTGCAGCACAGCCCTGGGGGGATCTCCTTACCCTTCTGTCTGGCACGGAGGCAAATCCCATCCTGTCCTTGTCCTTCCTCCCCCAGACAAGGAATTGAGCACAGACAGCAGGAAGGACAAATCCCCGCGGCACAGCCTTGGGCAAGAGGCCGTTTGCAGCGGCTCCACGGCGCAGGAATGCAACAGGGAGGAAAAGCCCCGCAGATCCCGCAGCAGAAGGAGGGGCTGCAAACGCACAGCCCGGGGATCCCAGCAGGAAAGAGCCAGCCCGGGCCGGGGAGGCGGCCGGAGCTCGGAGCTGGGGCTGCGTGAGCCGCTTCACCATGGGGAGAAGCCCCACAAGTGCTCGGAATGTGGGAAGACCTTCAGGTGGAGATCTGACCTGATCCGACACCGGAGAATGCACACGGGGGAACGGCCCTATGAGTGTGGGGAGTGCGGGAAGAGATTCATCCAGAGCTCACACCTGATTGTGCACCAGAGAATCCACACAGGGGAAAGGCCGTGCACGTGTGGTGAGTGTGGGAAGAGATTCAGGCGCAGCTCACATTTGACTGTGCACCAGAGGAGCCACACAGGGGAGAGGCCCTACGAGTGTGGGGAGTGTGGGAAGAGATTCAAGAACAGCTCAAACCTGACTGTTCACCAGAGGTTCCACAATGGTGTGAGGCCGTACGAGTGTGATAAATGCAGGAAGAGGTTTCACACCAGCTTCGATCTCCTCCGGCACTATCACATTCACTCAGGGCAGAGGCCCTTCTGCTGCCCCGACTGTGCGAAGTGCTTCAATCAAAACTCCAACCTCGTCAGCCACCAACTCATCCACACAGGGGAGAGACCCTACGAGTGTGATAAATGCAGGAAGAGGTTTCAGAGCAGCTCAAGGCTTGTGAAACACTATCGCACTCACTGGGATGAGAGGCCCTTCTGCTGCCACGACTGTGGGAAGGGATTCAAGACAAACTCCACCCTCATCACCCACCAGCGCATCCACACTGGGGAGAGACCCTACAAGTGTCCCGAGTGTGGGAAGAGCTTCTCACAGAGCTCTACCTTGACCAAACACCAACGGCGTCTCCACTGAGAGAAGCCCTGTGAGTGCCCTGAGTGCAGGAAAAGCTTCGTGCTGGATGCCTGTGACCTGGATTTTATTTGCATTTCTTGTTGTCCTTCCCAGACACCCAGTACTGGGGTAAAAATGAAGACATTGAACTAAGACATGCCTGCAGACACAGGGGGATCTTCCAGAGGATGTGGGGGACCCTTTGTTTTAGGGACTTCACGTTTCCTTGAGGGTTGCTCAGGGCTTTGGTCACCCCAGGCCCAGCGGCTCTGGCTGCACTGGGAGATGCTGATGGAGGTTCTGGGGCAGCTGATCAAGGACCCCCTGCCCTGACACCCTCCCCGTTTCCCCCTGACCCGGCTCCCGTTGTCCCCTGTCCAGGATCCTCCTCTCCCCACTGTCACTGCCCTTGTCCTCAGCCCATTCCCGTCTCACACCACTCCTGCCCCTGTCCAAGTTCAGATCCCATTCCCGGTATCATTCCCTGTCCTGTATTCTCTGCCTGGTTACCATTCACATATTCCCAGTCCCATATTCCCTTTCCTGTTCCCCTTCTTGTATTCCTGATCTCAGGCACATTCCCATATTTCCATTTCTATATTTCCAGTCCCCTTCCCATATTCCCTTTCCCAATCCTGTCTCTCTATCCCTATGTCTGTTTCCTCTCCCATATTCTAAATCTCTATCCCATATTTTCTCCCCAGTTTCTATTTTCATATTTCCTGTTCTATTACCATATTCCTATTCCCTGTTCCCGTTTTAATTTGCATTCCAATGTCCCTTTCCCAGTCCCCACTCTCAGTCCCTGTCTCCATTCCCGATTGTTGGAGAGTGGAACAGAGAAGCCACTCTGACTCCCTCTGAAAGAGAAGAGTATGCAAGAATTAAATTTAAAATATTTTGAGAAATTAAAATACAGGAAACCATGCAGACATGAAATAAAGGTCTAAGTTTTAGTATAAGGAATTAGAAATATTAAGTAGCATAGATATGAAGTAGAAGTTTGCATCTTAGTGTGAAGCATGTAGAAATATGTTTTAAATGCCATAAAAAAGTAAAAGCCATGGAATCTCCTATAAAATAGTGGCTCCATTGAGACAATAAAAACTTAGTTCTGGACAAAATAAAATTACAGTAGGAATATTTTATATATTCTTCACATAGAACAGATAGGCCACATGCACAAGTTATATGTAGACTTTAGTATTACAGAATTCTAACAGGTTAAGGAGAAATTCGTCAGGTTCACGGTTTTGGTTCATTGGGTAATTTGTCAATAAAAATCCACATATTGGATCCGGAGCTCTTTCTTTCTTCTCTCTCTTTGCTCTGTCCTCCTCCACCACCACCATCATCACCACTACCAGCACGTGAGAGAAGAAGAAGAGGAAGATGAAGAAGAAAAGAACAGAAGAAGAAAGGCCAGGGAGCATCTGCCTCTGGAGACTCTGCACCAGCCGCAGCTTCGACCTCTTGCAGCAGAGAGCTGCTCCTGCTTCCATCGGGACTTTATGGCAGAGAGATTGAACAGGGACTGGAGAGCCTTGGGCTCTTTGCCTTTGGAGCCTGACGTGCCTTGACAAGAAACAACTTTACAGCAGCCAGCAGCTGCTCTGCTCTGGGAAGATCTAAAGCCACAACCAATCCCCACAGCCGGTGCCAGTCCCGGTTGTGGACACTGCTGGAGGCCTAGGCACATTTAGCTAGGCCTTTTTCTCAAGTTCTAAGTATTTTTCTGAGGCCATGAAACTTTCTCAGCATCTAGCCAGGATTTTTTCCCAGTCTAGAGATTTCTTCTTTATTGTAAACACAAGAGAAAGAATCATAACAGAGATAAACACCTGCAAGGTCCATGAGAAAGTCAGGGAGGAGAGGTGTCTCCTTCTCTGATCAATGATCTGTCTGTATTTTATTTTGCACGAATTGTCTTATTTAAGGCAACGGTTTCTTTCAATAATTTGCTCTTTCTTGCTCTTTTCTCCACCAAGCAAGAGAGTGTCTTGTTGCTGTTTTTTTTGCTGCTCCGTATCTTTCTCCACGGCAACATACGGAGGTTCCACTGAGAGATCGTTACTCGAGTGGATCGGGATCGCCCTCAGCGATCCCTGACCAACCAACAGCACCGGGAAAACTCGGAGCTGACCGCCTGCAAAAACCGGGACGGACCCTGGAGGCCTGTCCTAACCGGGGTGCGGCCCGTGCTGGGGTTGTAGCCAGAGCTGCACCGAGCAGACTGAAACCCAGAAAACCAGGGCTGCGAACCTGGGGCCAGGACCAGAGCCGGGATCACGGCCGGAGTCGAGAGCCATCTGGGACATCGCGGAGACCCGCCTGACTACGGCAGGACAGGAAACCCGCAGAAATCGTCGGATTTTCTCCTCTCCCACCAAGAGAAGTAATATGAGCTTGTAGCTCAGGAGCCCCTTGGCTCGGTTCGGAGGGCGGTGAAATCCCGCAGCCCCGCGGAGCCGAGTGCCGTGAGCCCAAACAGCGAGAGCTGCGAGCTGCGTCTCGACTGTTTTCTCCCCGTCAAGAGAGGCACTGTGTTTCCCCCTCCCTCCCAGCAGAGCGGCTAAGTGGGAAATTCTGAAATAATGGGGAATCGTCTGTCTAAGCAAGAGCAAACTATACTCTCGCTGTGGAGGGATGTCCTTGAAACATTGGACACCCTAATTCCGGACAAGGACTTGGTTGACTTGTTAGAGTGGGCAATAGAAAGCGGGTTTTCTGAGGATGAAGGAGAGGCCTTCTCTGACAAAGCTTGGAGAGAGCTAGGATACCAATTGTTTGAAGTCATACGGGAAGGCAATCCTTCAAATCTCCCTCTAATTAACACTTGGGGGTAATTATTTAAAAACTGAAGGAGGACGAGGTAGGCTCTGAGAGGAGCGAGGCAGGTTCAGAACAAAACAAGGATGAATCTGACTGCTATCCTGGGAACCCCCGGAGTCAGACTCACCCCCCGAGCTGCCGGCTCGGAGCGGCCCCGGCTGGAGCAGCCCCCGTGCAGCCAGCGCTGCCTGGGGGGGTGGCCCCCGCCCTTGTGGGGCCACTCGCTGCCGAGAAGGAGGTGCCGTCAGCCGGCCCCTCCACCGTGCCGGTGCCGCCGCTCAATCCGCCTACCGGGGCAGAGCCTCCCCCTGAAAAGGTGCGGGTGGTGCTGGCCCGTCCGTCCCCGGTGCCGTCTGACCGTGACCCGCCTGCTGAGAGGAGCCGTCGGCACCAGCCACCCCAGAGAAGGAGCTGCTGCCGGCGCCTCCCTCCTCTCCGGTGCTGGAGACCGACCTGCCCGCCCGAGCAGGGTCTGGGCTGCCCTCTCTCTGCCTCAGCAGAGGTGGGGCTGCCTTCTCTCTTCCCTCAGTTTCTCCATTCGTTCCCCCCCCCCGGGAGCGGTGCTGAGCCCAGCGCTGGGACCCCACGAACGGACACCTCCCATCGGCATTTCCAGCTGC
>NW_027635659.1:0-50564 GCF_903797595.1 Erithacus rubecula | reverse complement strand
GAAGAGAAGAGAAGAGAAGAGAAGAGAAGAGAAGGAAGGGAAGAGAAGGAGAAGAGAAGAGAGAGAAGAGAAGAGAAGAGAAGAGAAGAGAAGAGAAGAGAAGAGAAGAGAAGAGAAGAGAAGAGGAGAAAAACAGAAGGGGTGATTAGCTATTTATATTTAGAATTAGAATTAGAATTAGAATTAGAATTAGAATTAGAATTAGAATTAGAATTAGAATTAGAATTAGATAAGAAGTTGCAGTACAAGGACAATCATGCCTTAATTTTACATTTTACATGTTAATGTTATGTATTGTTCTCTGATATCAATTAAACCTCCTAAAAAGGTATTATCATTTACCTGATGATATTTAGGCAAGAGGCAAAATGAAAATAGAAAAGCAGTGTCAGAAGATGACATTTTTCCTTGCTATTTCTAGAGCCCCACCATCCCTCCTTTGCAGCAAACAGGATTCAAAAAATTTTCTGGTTTTCAGCAAACACCTTCACTGCAGTGAATTTATTTTACAAGTCAGCTGCCCCCTTGGAAAACATCTGTATTTAGCAGAGAGCCAGACTTCCAAAAACCATAGCTGTAAAATTTAGTTTCTGTTTTAAGCCCCAAAGCCTTATGTTACGTGAGAAATTTCCACAGGAAAAGAAAAAAATTTAAAAAAAAATCTTGTCTTCAGATGGACACAAATTTATAGTGAGATGAATCATAAATGTCACTCTACCCAGTGAGTTCCTTTTCCTGCTCATGTCATGCTTCTGACTTTGTGGTTCAGTGCCTGCTCTGACTGACATCCCCCCCTGAAAGTTCAGGAGATTTCAAGGAGATTTCCCCCCACCCTCTGCATGTGGCTTGTGTTTTTATTGCACGTCCAGTTTTTCACCTTGGTGGGTGGAAAAAAATAATCTCCTCACTTGTTGTTTTGGCCTGAAATATAAATGTGTGTGTGTGCACAGATGTGTAGCCTTGAATATAGAGCATGATGTTGGGGTGTGGCTAAATATATTTATTTTATGGAGCATATTTACAGGGGGAATTGCCTAAATATATATATATTATTCAGCATATTTACAGGGAGAATATGCCTAAATATATATTTATATATATATTATGGAGCATATTTGCAGGGGGAATTGCCTAAATATATATATTTTGTGGAGCATATTTACAGGGGGAATTGCCTAAATATATATATTTTATGGAGCATATTTACAGGAAGGATGTATGAGGGAGGATCTTTTTCTGGCAGAGCTCAGCAGAACCCACAAAGAGTTTTTCTGAGGGAGTTTCACCACCTGCTTTAATTTGCTTTTTTTGGGAGCAAGGCCAGCAGGAATTGCTGGAGGGAAAGTGCAGATCCTGCTGGGCCCTGGGGCTGAGGCTGCGTCAGTTCGGGTTCAGTGCCCCCCGTCAGGGCTGCTCCCCCAGGAGGGACAGCCAGCCTCAGCCCTGTCATCCTGTCTCCCTCTTGGGCTCATTTATTGGGATTGCTGGCAGGAAGCAGCCATGGGGAAAGGGGGATTTTGCAGTGACAACCCCCAGGAACACAAAGCTGGCCTTTGTCAGGGCTGTTCCCCAAATTCAGCTTCTCCTTGGCGGGGGCATCGCTGTTTCCTCAGGATTTATTGGGGTGCTGGCTCTTGGAAGCTGGCTATGGGGTTGGGTTATTTGGGTTCAACGAGTCTCTGGTGGTCAAGTACCCACAGCAAAGGGCAGACCACAGAAATCAGCGTGAGGGTTATTTACCATAACCATATACAAAACCACAGGCAGCAAAGGTTCCCTCAAATGCATCAGAGACGCTGCACATCTCTTTATTAAAGCCTGGCTGCTTCACTTCAATTTGCCTTTCAGCCCAAGCAGCAATCAAAGTCAAAAGCTCCAAATCAAAGCACAAACATATCAAAGAACAAAAAATAACCAAAGCAAAACAGAAAAAAATAATTTTCTCTCCCTCCATTTTTTTTTGTTTTAACTTTGAATTGATCTTACTCCATTGCAGCATTGCAGATGGGTGATAGACAGCTATAAAATTCTTTTATTCACTCATAAATAAAATATCTGTGCTGCTTGAGAGTTATCCACTCACTTTGACAGTAATGAGCATGCCACGCATTTTAGCAATCCATTATAAGCCATCTAAAGTCCTTCAGCCAGAGGAAGCAGATACCTGCTTAGAAATTATCTCTCTCTGCCTCTGTGTGAGTGGTGCTGCTCATCAAATTATTATTTGCTCTTCCAAATTATTATTTGTGTAATTCCTGTTTCTGTCCAGACACCAAAAACTTGTTTTGAGGTGTTTCTTCTTCCTCAAGGAATTTATTTTTTCAGTTTTATGAATAATTCCATATTTTTGCATCAGGAAATTCCTAAGCTTATTAAAACCCTGAAGTCTCTTTTGGGTTTAGCTTTGTTTTTTTCCGACTTTCTCAACCACAATTTTCCCTTGATTTTTCCTAATCCATCTCCCAGATATCTGGCCCAGGACTTGTTGTTTCCCATAATATTTCCTCAGAGCCCAGAGAGCTGCCCCTGCCGCGAGCTCTGTCCAGCTGCTGACTCCACATTCAGCACTGAGATGCTTTTCCCACTCCAAAGGAAAAGCAGGATGAAGCAGATTGGCATTTCCAAATTATGGGAAACTCAGCAATTACCAATTCTCATAAATGGGAATGGTTTTGCTAAAGGAGCAACAAGATTTAAAGCTGCCAGAAGATGGGAAAAGCTCAGGATTTTGGGAAGAACTTTAAGGTTCATCCCAACCCAAACCATTCCATGACTCCATGATTTTAAATCCATCCTTTCCAAAGGTCACTTCCCCACTTGAAATATTTTTTTCTCCATTCTCTTCACTCAGACAGAGACAAAGTGATTTGACCTTCTGGGCAATTCTATTGAAGTGGGATTGATGGTTGTATTTACTGCTCTTTCTCCAAAAGTTTGGTCATTATTGATTCATATCAATAAAAGGATTTATAAAAAGTCAGCATTTGAAAAGCTCTGTCTATGGGACATGTGGAACATGGATAACTTTAGGCTTCAATATTCCATACAGACCAGATGGTATTTTCAGAAAAAAAACTCCTGAACATTCTCCCTGGATCTGAATTGGTTTGGAAGTTGGGGTCAAACTCAGCAGATCATGTCAAACAAATGAAAATAAAGGGAATATCGTTGCAAAGGTGAACTTTGTTATTTTGGAGACTTTGAAGGTAACATTCCCAAGCATTTTAGACATCAGTCATCCCTTCCTGGCTGCAGGGGGAGGGAATTAAATTTCATGCCCTTCTATGAATTAGGAGCAGGGATTTCAGCTCCAGTTTACTGCAGTGTCAGAACCAGAACTCTTCTCCTCTGTCAGGAGAGCACTGATTTTTAGGGAATTTATCAACTTTTGGCCTCAAATCCTAATTTTCCCATTTTTCTTTAGCTCGGGGTCCAAATGGAACTCAGACCAGCCTGGGACAGTGGAAGGTATCCCTGCTCATGGCAGGGGTGGAATGAGATGAGCTTTAAAGTCCATTCCACCCCAAACCAGTCTGGGATTAAGATTAATTTCTGCAAACAGAAAAAATCCCCTAAATCACCTCAAACTTTTGATTCTCTCCAGAAGTGATGGATTTCCAGGACCACCATCCCCTCCTTCCCTGGAACAAACATCTCAGACCCAGCCAGGTGGAACCTCACCAGCACCACTTCCAGTCCCACCTTGTGGGAAATAAGAAAAGTATAAAACCCTTAAAAAGCTGTGTGAAAGCAAATTTTAGGATGGGGTGATGTAAGAATGCTGAAGATGCAAGGATCCAAACCAAATTAAATTTGTGATTTCTCCAGCCATCCCTCAAGTCTCCAGCTGAGACCCCAACTCTCCAGTCCAGCAGGGAGCCTGTGTTCAGGCTAGGTCAGGTTTCTTCTCCAATCTAATTTTAGGCCTCTTCTGTTATTATTTATTCAACAATGTGAATGAGATATAGATCTCCTTCATCAATTGCCTCCTTTGGAATTTGCCTGTTTTTTCTTGGATGTCTCACATCCAACTTATCCCTGTGCTGTGTCTAGCCTGGAAAAGGGGGGAAAAAAGCCTAAAATGAATCAGACTGCTTTTAAAAAACTTGTTTTAACAACTGTGTTTACCCTAAATCCCATCATTTAGTCAGAGGCTGGAATTTAGAGTTTCCTCTGCATAGACCCAGTTGCAGCTGAGCTGTTGCAATCTACATTAATTTTCACAGGAATTCAAAAATGTGGCCTGGAATTCATCTTGGATTGTCCTCAGCAAATGCTGACATTCCAGAGTAGAGCATTTATTTTCATTTTTGTGCAAAACTTCTGTCCCCTTTGTATTTTTGGGGTTTGCAGGGTATCATTAACTTGGCAGAAAAAGAAATGGAAATTTATATCCTATAAATTTCAGGCAATTCATCCAGGTAGGGAATATTAATACAATATTAAAATATATAAAAACTTTAATAAAATCAGGAAGAGAACTGAGAGCTTTTTTCCTTGACTGGGAGGGTTCTGGATTCAGGATCTCACACCCTCAGGACCTCATTTTGCAACTTGCTAGAAGAAGGATCCTCCCAGCCCAAATTCCAGGATCCTGGAAATCTGTGGAGGGATAAAACAGTTCATAATTGCTTGTTGTAATTAGTTTATTGGGACAGAAAGGTTTGATCATCTCTATTGGGTTGTGAGTCTCACATTTTAGTAGGAAAATTTTCCATCACTTGGAAATTCACTCCAGCAAAACTCAGTGTCTTGGGTTGCAGTACAGGATGTGTTCAGCAATGTGTGTTCTGTCCCATCTGCTGACCCGGCTGGGACAGTGCCCCTGATCTCCTGGCACATATTCTCTGCTCATGGGCCATCTTTAAACCAGCTGGGCAATCATCTTTATCTTCCCACAGCCCATCCTCTCTCCAGGAGATATCTCCTGTTCATGGCCACTGAGTCCCAGGGCACGGCTGATAAAATTCCATCATCCCACTGGGAGATGCTCCAGCCAGGGCAGGAGCCAAGCCTTCCCTACCCAGAGAAAAAATGACATTTTGGACACCAAGGGACCTTCTTTCCACTGGATTCCATAGGAAAACCAGACCCTTCCACATCATCCCTGGAGCTTCAGAGGAAACTGCACCTTCTCCAGGAGCACTGCTCCAGCTGAGCCACATCTGCCCCTGCAGGAGAATGCAACACCATGGAATGGGACTGTGCCACCACCCTGACTGACTGACTGTGCCAGCTTGGATTCTGACTCTGGCAGGGTTGGGATTGTTCTGTGTAATACTGCATTTCTATTTTAATTTTCCTAGGAAAGAACTGTTATTCCTAATTCCCATCTCTTTGCTTGAGAGCCCCTTAATTTCAAAATGATAATAATAATTTGGATGGAGGGGGTTAATAATCTCCATTTCAAAGGGAAGTTTCTGCCTTTATTGGCAGACACCTGTCCTTCAAACCAGGACAATTTACTCCTCACAAACTACTTGATCATATTTGGGCCTGTTCCAAGCAGCACAGAGCAAAGTTTGGACTTTTTGGGATAACAGAGTGTGAGGAAGGAGAGGTTTAAGCACAGGGATGCAGCGTGGGGTTCCACCTCCCTGTGGGCCAGGTCCTTGTCCCTGTTTTATGTGATCCCAAGCCAGGCAGGCAGGATCATCCCCTACTTTGGAAAGAATCCATCCAGGGAAGGATGAGCTGCTGATCTGCTTGCATGACTGAAAGCAATCACCCTCCTCAAACAAACAAACAAACAAGCAAACAAACAAACTCTTGGTAATTAAAAGAACTTTATTAAGGTTGCAAAGTCAAGGCTGAGAAATTGGACATTTTCAGGCACTTGTGCAACTTTTGTTTCTGGCCTTTTTGTGATCCTCATGACAGCTTTAACAGTTGGGTTTTTTAATTTTTTTCTTTTTTTTTTTTTTTTTTTCTTTTTTTTTCTTTTTTTTTTTTCCCTGAGCTGCTGTTTCCAGCACAGGATGGGGCTGCACACAAATAGTGAGGAGTACAGCTCTGTGCTCAGCTTTGCTTGTTGCACAACCCAGAGCCTGCCCTGCAGATATGGGATATCAGTTTCCTCATTGCCTTTCCTGTGGTAAGGTGGCCTCACAGGGGCTCCAAAAAATGGATTTTTAACTCTTTGTGGCCTGCTGGAAGGAGAGGGTGCAACACCCTTGTTTTAAAACACCCCCAAGAACATCATATCCAGCCTTTGGATGAACTCCACTGTCACAGAACATTCAGAAATTTGATTTTTCCATTTCTAAGAGCCTGAGAGTTTTGTTTTTCAGCCTTCTTATAGCTGGTACCAACATCCAAGAATAGGCTGAAGACTGATTGAAGTTCTGGATTTCAACATTGTGGCAACCATGATTGGTTTGGCCTGTGGAAAATGAGGAATTCAGGACTTGGGATGAATCCTCAGAGACATCAGCAGGGATCCAGTGGCACAGGCAGGAGCAGAATTGAACTTGCCCAAGGCAGCAGTGAGGCTTTTCTGCTCTTCTGCTCTTTTCTCCTCTTGTGCTTTTCTGCTCCTCTGCTCTCCTGACTCATTGGCTTCATATTTTCCAGATGTCTTCTGACTTTATCCTACCTTACCCCCTGCCTTGGTTCATTCCCAGATTTGTTGTTATGGGAAAGATCCAGGAATGAATTTGCCAGGTTGAGACCCCAAAATAAGCTCAAACTTCTTTGTAGACATGGAATTCCAACCTCTTGGAATTGAGCAACTTGGATTTCTAATCCAATTTCAAGCTAATGTCCTTTTAAGACCCCAAATATGCCTTTTCACAGCCCAAATCTTTTGTGCATCCCAAATCCATCTTCCCACCCCAAAATCTCCTTTTCCTACCTCAAATCCCCTTCTACCACCCAAGGTCCTTTCCTGTCTACCCCAAATCCTTTTTCCCACCCAAAACCCTCAATCCCCACCCCAAATCCCCCTTTCCTCCCTCCAAATCTGCTTTTTCATCCCAAAATCTCCTTTTCCCACCCCAAACCCCCTTTTTAGGTTTCCCCAGGTGTTTTTGGGATTTCACTGGGGTTTTGGGGGTTTTTCCCAGCATCTTACCCAGGGTCTCTGCAGATATTGCACCAGGAGCTGCCCCCACCCCAAATGAATCCCAAATCAACCTTAAATCAACCCTAAATGAACCCAGCTGTGCCCCCCAGGGCTGGAGTGGTTGGGTCTGGTGGGTTTGACCCCAAAGTTTGGGGAAGGGAGAGGTTTGATCCTAAAGTTTGGGGGGGGGTTGACACAGCAGGGTTTGGGATCAGAGGGTTTTACCCCAGAATTTGGGGATCAGGGGCATTTAAGCCAAATTTTGGGATCAGAGGAGTTGGACACCCCACATACTTCAAACCCCAAAGTTTGGGGATTGGGGGGTTTTGACCCCCTCAGTTTGGGGTGAAGGTTGAAATCAAAACAATTCCCTGGAAACAGCGGGAAACAACTGGGAACACACGGACTCGGATTGTACAAATTGGGAACATATGGACTGGGATTGTACAAACTGGGACCATATGGACTGGGATTGTACAAACTGGGAACACATGGACTGGGATTGTACAAACTGGGACCATATGGACCGGGATTGTACAAACTGGGAACATACAGACTGGGATTGTACAAACTGGGAACACATGGACTGGGATTGTACAAACTGGGACCATATGGACCGTTCTGGCTGCACCAGGACGATGTGAACCGATGGGGCCCTGCCCCACCCAGGGGTCCCTCCCAGTCCCGTTCGGGAGCGCAGCCAAAACTCCCCGGAGTGAACTCGGAGGTCCCAGAGCACTCCCGGTGTCGGTCCCAGTCTTGGAGCAGTCCTGGAGCGCTCCTGGTGCTGAATCTGATCCTGGTGTTGATCTCAATCCCAGAGCAGGGCTGGTCTTGGTCTCAGTCTCAGTCCTATATGGGTACCAGTCTCGGTGCTGGTTCTGTTTTCAGTCTTGGACTCAGTCACAGTCTCAGAGTGATTCTGGTCCCAGTGCTGGTTCCGGTGTCGGTGCTGGTCCCAGAGTTCTCACAGTGCCAATCTCAGTCTCGGTGCTGGTTCTGGTTCTGGTGCTGGTCCCAGAGTGCTCATAGTGCCAATCTCAGTCTCGGTGCTGGTTCTGGTTCTGGTGCTGGTCCCAGAGTGCTCACAGTGCCAATCTCAATCTCGGTGCTGGTTCTGTTGCCGCTCTCAGTCTCAGTCCCGGAGTTCTGCCGCTCTCAGTCCCAGGATTCTCCCGGTGCTGGTCCCAGTCTTGGTGCTGGTCTCAGTCTTGGTCCGAGTACCAGTTCAGGATCCCGCTTTGGTCTCGGTCTCCATACCAAAGATTTTAGGTCTGTTTGGGTGATTTTAGAATAAACTGGGCAATTTTAGGTTGGATTTTAGGCATCATTTGGACAATGTTAAGTCAATTTTCAGGATTTTAGACCCCTTTTGTGTGGATTTGAGGCCCCTTTGGCTGATTTTAGGCCAAACCTGGTGGATTTAGACTGCATTTGAGGCTCTTTTGGGTGGTTTTAGGCCAAACCAGGCCCTTTTAGGACTGTGTGGCCCTTTGGCCCCGCCCCTTTCCCCACACAGTTCCCGCCCTTCCCTTGACCCCGTCCCTTTCCCCTCCCGGTGTTCCTGCCTTTCCCTTGACCATCCCCTCCCTGTTCCAAACGGGGGAGGAGGAGGAGGAGGGAAGTGGCAGCAGAAGCAGGAGCAGAGAAGGAGCGAATCAGCTGCGCTAACCGGGACCTCCGTGAACTCGCAGCCCCCCCGAGACCATCGCCCCACATCCCAGGTGCCCGGGGAGGGGGAGCTCGCCCCAAATATCCCGGGGGCGGTCCCTGGGTTTGGGGTGTTTTGGGGGGGATGTTTGGAGCTTGCAGCGCTCCAGAGCCGAGCCGCAGATGCCCCTCGGGGGGATATCGGGGGGTCCCCGGGAGGTGTTTTTGGGGGTCCCGGTGGCGGCAGAGCCCCGGTGGGGGCGGGGGGATGTGGGTCTCCCCGCAATGGGGGTTGGGCTTCCTGGGCCGGGCCCTGCGAGCTCTGCCGGGGCCCGTGGGGACCGCGCGGGGCCGGCGGCATCGGCGGGGGGACACCGGATTGGGGGAGCCCCGGGAGACCCGCGGCTTCCCTGAGCGGGACCCCAGAGAGAGGAGAGCCCCAGAACCCCAAAGTGGGACCCTGAGAGGGGGGAGGGACCCCTGGGATTGCCGGGACCCCGGCGGGGGTGCTGGGGCTGGAGGGGCGCGATGACCGCAAAGGGGTTCGGGGGTCCCAGTGCCGGGAATGGCTGCTCCCAGTATGAGCCCGGTTGCTCCCAGTATGAGCCCGGTCAGTCCCAGTATGATCCTGGTCACTTCCCCTCGGTGCCGGTGGGATCCCTGTTGCTCCCAGTATGAACCCAGTCATTCCCAGCCATTCCCTGTTGTGACACACTTTGCCCCCAGCAGGGTGCCAGTTGCTGCCAGTTCCTCCAGATTTTGTCCAGTGTGTTCCCAGTTCTCCAAGTTGCCCCCAGTACAGTCGCAGTCACTCCCAGTATGATGCCAGTGGCCCCCACTCTGATCCCAGTTGTTCCCTCTCAATGCCAACATGACCCCAGTAGCCTCCAGAATGATCCCTGTGACTCCCTGTCTTTCCCACTGTATCCCAGTCACTCATATTTCCTCCCAGTCCCCTTCAGCATGGTCCCACTCACTCCCAGTTGTCCCCAGCATGATCCCAGCTGTTATCAGTGTGCCCAGTATGGTTACAGACTCTCCCATTATATCCCAGTTGCTCAGTATGGTTTAGTTACCTCTGAATTATCCTAGTCTTTTCCAGTTACTCCCAGTTGCATCCAGCACGACCTGTTTCTTTCAGTTGCCCAAAGTATAGTCCCACTTACTCCCAGTATGATCCCACTTGAGGTCTCAGTTCCCTCAACATGGTTCCAATACATTCCAATTGATCACAGTTGCTCCCGATGTGTCCATGTTTGCTCCCAACATGGGCCCAGGAGCTCCCAGTAACCCCCAGTCAGGTTCTATTCACACCCATTGTAATCTGAGTGGCTCTCAGGATGATCCCAGTAGCACCCATAGTCACTCCCAGTATGGTCCCAGTCACTTCTGCTACAATCCCAGTTGCTCCAAGTATGAGCCACTGCACCCAGTCGCCCCAGTATGATCCCAGTCATTCCCCGTATTATTCCAGCCATGCCCAGAGTGACTCCCTGTCAGTCCCAGTTTGGGTCCAGTTGCTCCCAGTCACCTGCAGCATGGTTCCAGTCACAGCCAGCAATTTTCCAGTCACTCCCAGTCTGATTCCAGTATGATCCCAGCCAGTTCCCATAGAATCCCAGTTTGGCCTTGGCACAGGCATAGCTGCTCCCATTATTATCCAACGTGGTCCCAGTTGCTCCCATTTATTGCCACTATGGTTTCAATCTTTCCCAGTGCATCCCAGTTGCTGCCGGCATGCTCCCAGTCACTGCCAGTTGCCCTGAGTTTGTTCCAGCCTGATCCCAGTTGCTCAAAGCCACTCCCAGTCATGCTCTGTGCAGTCCCAGTTGCTGCCAGTATGATCCAGTATGATCCCAGTGTCCCTCAGCATGCCTGCAGTAATTCCCAGTCACTCCCAGTGGCAAGAACAGGAGCCTGGGGCAGGCCCATGGCCCCTGCCTGGCCCCAGCAGGAGGGAGGGCTCTGAGCCCAGGGCTGCTGGCAGGATGGGCTGCTGTGGCCAGCTGGGGGCTGTGAGCAATGCCCAAAGCCTTGTGCTCTCTGCAGCTGGCCAAGGGCAGCAGCAGGGCTGAAGGGTTCCTGTGGCACAGGCAGCCCGAGCTGTGGAGCCCTCAGGCCCCCGTGGCAGAGGCGCCCTCAGGAACGGCACCGGGACTGGCACCGGCTGTGGGGGTTGGTTGTGGCTTTAGATCTTCCCAGAGCAGAGCAGTTGCTGGCTGCTGTAAAGTTGTTTCTTGTGAAGGCATGTCAGGCTCCAAGGCAAAGAGCCCAAGGCTCTCCAGTCCCTGTTCAATCTCTCTGCCATAAAGTCCCGATGGAAACAGGAGCAGCTCTCTGCTGCAAGAGGTCGAAGCTGCAGCTGCTGCAGTCTCCAGAGGCAGATGCTCCCTGGCCTTTGTTCTCCTGTTCTTTTCTTCTTCATCTTCCTCTTCTTCTTCTCTCACGTGCTGGTAGTGGTGGTGATGATTGCGGTGGAGGAAGAGAGAGTGATGATAGAGGAGCAAGAGAGAGCTCTCACTGTAATACACAGATTTTTATTGAGAAATAATCCAATGAGCCATAAGCTGAAGCATTTCTCCTAAACCTATTAAAATTCTGCTTCTCAAACACGAATGTTTACGCCAAACTTGTGCACATGGCCTATCTGCTCTATGAGAAGAATATACAAAATATTTTTAGTCTATTTTTATTCTGCATAGAACTGTGCTTTTAAGCTCTCAGTGAAGCTTGCTTTTTACATGAGATTCGATGGCTTTTACTTACTAAGGCATTTAAAACATATTTCTACATACTTCAAACTAAGATTTATACTTCTCCTTCATATCTATGCAACTTAATATTCTAGTTACCTAAACTAAAGCTCAGACCTCTATTTCATGTTGGAGTGGCTTGATTTTATTTTATTTCTCAAAAGGTTTTTAATTTAAATTTTGCATTCTGTTCTCTCTTGGAGGGACTCACAGAGGCGTCTGTGTTACACATTCAACAACTGGGAATGGGGACAAGGAATTGGAATGGGAATGAAAAGAGGAAGTGGGAATGGGAATATGCAAGGGACACAGAATATAGAAATAGTAATTGGAGAGAGAATATGGGATGGGGACTTAGAAAATGGGACAGGGAATGGAAATTGGAATATGGGAATAGGGAATACGAGAACCAACACTGGAAATACAGAAATGGAAATTTTGTACATGCATTGAGAGCTTCCTGTCAAATCCAGATCCTTCTCAACTGACAGGGAATATGGGACTGGGAATATGGGAACGACAAGTGGGCAGAGTAATGGGGACAGGGAGAGGGAATGAGAGCAGGAATGGGAATTGGATTGGGATGGGAGCCAGGAGGATATGAAACCTCCAGCCAGGTGTCTTCCCAAAACGGATCAGCAGCACCAGGGCTCAGGGGGGCTCTGCCCACCGGGGGTCCCTGGGGATCATCCAGCGCGGATCCTGCCATGGGGATGGAGCTGCAGCAGGGCACTGTCTTGGTTTGACAGACAGGTGTCTGCTGAGGAGCTCTGGAGCTTCTCTTGAAACGGAAAATGTAAACTCCCTCCCCCTAAATTAATATCACTTGGAAATTAAGGAGCTCCTTGGCAAAGATATGGGATTTAGAATAGCAGTTTTCCACTGGGAAAATGAAAATAAAAGTATAGTAATATAAAGACCAAAACACTGGCAAGGTCAGAATGCAGCCTGTAACCCTGTTGCTCAGGGTGTTGGTTACAGTCTGAATAATGGTACCTGTAGTTTTCTTGGAGTGACAGATGTGGTTTTGTTGAAGCAATGATTTTGGAGAAGGGTGTAGTTACTTTTTTAACATCAATGGTGATGGAGATAGACCTGGTCTTCTTCTGGGAATTTAGTTGGAAAGGCTGCTCTGATGTTTCAAATTTCAGATTTTATTTAGGTAGGAAATCCTTGGCTTTTCTCCTTGGGTGGGGCATCTCCCATAAGGTATAACTCCTTGTGGGGAGGAGTTGTGAGGGATGGGTCATGGCAGAGATAAGGAGCCCTGCTCCACCTGGTTTCAGCAGATGGTGATAGAATGTAAACTTCTGCTTGCATCTTGCATTGCAACTTAAGACATTATCTACTCCTTATTCAATTAATGTCCAGCCTAAACCTGCCCTGCTGCATTTTATGACTGTGTCCTCTTATCCTGTGGCTGTTTCCTGGGAACAAAACCTGACCCCCACCTGGTTGCACCCTCCTATCAGGGAGTTGTAGAGAGTGATGAGATCTCCCGTGAACCTCCTTCAGGATAAACGTCCCCAGCTCCTTCAGCCCCTCCTTACAGCACTTGTGTTCCAGAACCGTTTACCAGCATTCTTGCCCTTCTCTGGACACACTCCAGCCCCTACATTTCTTTCCTAATCTGGGGGGCCCAGAACTGGACACAGCACTTGAGGTGTGCCCAACTAGTTCTGAGCACAGGGGAAGAATCACTGCCCTGCTCCTGCTGGCTACCCAGTTCCTGACCCAGGCCAGGAGCCATTGGCCTTCTTGGCCACCTGGGAACACTGCTGGCTCATGTCCAGCCTGCTGTCCATCAGTGCCTTCAGGTCCCTTTGTGCCTGGCTGCTCTCCAGCCACTCTGTCGCCAGCCTGGAGCACTGCAGGGGTTGTTGTGGCCAAAGTGCAGGACCCAACACCTGGTCTTGTTAACCCTCACATTACTGAATTTGGGCCCTGGATCAGCCTGTCCAGGTCCCTCTGCAGAGGCTTCTACCCTCCAGCAGATCCATACTCACACCTAGCTTGGTGTCATCTGCACATTTGCTGATGGTGCACACAATGCCCTCATCCCGATCATCAGTGCAGGTACTGAAATCCATGCTGGCTGGCTCTGATCCCTCATTCATCCTGCAGGTGCCCTGTGATGGCTCTCAAGGTGATCTGTTCCATCACCTTGCTGGGCACTGAGGTCAGGCTGACAGGCCTGGAGTTCCCCAGATCCTCCTTCCAGCCCTTCTTGGGGATGGGCTCACATTGGCACCTCCAGCCCTCTGAGACCTCCCTGGTGAGCCAGGACTGATGAGAAATGATGGAGAGCAGCATGGGGAGCTCATCCAGCAGCTCCCTCATCCCCCTAATATAGATCCCATCTGGTGCCAGAGGCACCTGTGAGCATCTGAGTGGCTCAGCAGGACCCCAGCTGCTTCCTCCTGGATTTCAGGGAGTCTGTTCTGCTCCCCTTCCCCATCTACCAGGTCAGGAGATCACTTGTCCTGAGGACAAAATGTCTTATACTTGAAAACTGAGGAAAAGAAGGGGTTAAGTTCCTCAAACTTTTCTTCATCTTTGGCAACCATATCTTCCCCCAATAAGGAATGAAGGTTCTCCTTGTCCCTGCTTTTCCTGCTAATGTGTTTATAAAATAAATTTTTTTTATCCTTCGCAGACACGGCCAGGCTATATCCTAATTGAGTTTTCACCTCTTATTTTTCTGGATGACCTAACCACATCTATAAACACTTCCTGATTTGCCTGTCCTTCTGTCCAAAGGTGATGCAGCCTCTTTTGTCCCTGAGTCCCTGGAAAAAGCTCCATGCCCAGCCAGACCAGTTATTTTCATTGCTACCTGACTTTTGGCACATGGGACAGGCTGTTTCTGCTCCCTGAAGATTTCTTTCTTGAAGTGTCTCCATCCTTCCTGTCATAGTTGGTTTTTAAAGACTCTTTCCCTTAAAAAAAATCAGCAGACCTCAGAGCGGCACCTGGGGGTCCAGGAGGGCACTTGGAGGTCATGGAGGAAAATCTGGGACCCTTCGGGATCCGGGCGGGCACTGGGAGGGCCCCAATGGGGCTCTCTGGGGCGCGGGGGATGATGGGAGTTGTAGACGTGGGTATAATACAGTTTAAAGGGGCTGCTGAGCATCATGGGAGCTGTAGACACTGCTGCAATGACTCTCTGTGAGGCACAGGGCATGATGGAGGATGAAGTCTCAGCTGGAATGGCGTTTTACCGGAACCACAGAGCATGATGGGAGCTGTAGTCCCGGAAGTAGATCTTGCAGAAAGTTTGGGGTTCGGGAGGACCTTTCAGGGACACTTTTGCCTCTGAACACAGACTTGAGGTTCTCAGGAGGGAACGTGTACGGTTCGGGAGAGCTTGGGGGGATCTTGGGGAGCTCTAACCGGGCTCTTCAGGGCACGGGGCATGGGAGGAATTTTAGGTGACTGACTGTGTTATGAGGTGCTCTGAACTCAGGGGAGTTCAAAGAGGAATTCCCAGAAGTGACTGTAATGGGTGTCTGTGGGCTTGGGAGCATTCAGGGGATTCAGGGATGTTTTTGGGAGGTTCCCAAATGGATGCTGAGGGGACACTTAGGGGTCCTGGAGGTTCTGGAGGAATTCTATTGGACATATTGGGGGGGGGGGGGAATACCGGGGTTCAGTGGAGCGCGGGGTTTTATGGGTATTGTAGTCCCGGCTCCAATGGGGCTCTGGGGGGCCGCGGAGCATGATGGGAGTTAGAGGCAGAAAGGAAAGATGGCACCGGCTCCAGGCACCACCTGTGAGGCCCTGGTCCACGATGCTGAACCTCCTTGGTGGCACCTTGTGTTGGCACACACCTGAGGAATGTGTCTGTTTTCCATGGGGAAAATTAAGAGTTTTAAACTGCGTCAAAAATAACAAAAAGGAAAAACTTCCCTTTCCCTGAGAACAGCCAACTATCCAAGCAAAGCAGGTCCCAGGTGGGTGAGGACAGACAGGATGGGGCTGGGAATGTGGAGCAAGATTGTCCACACTGGGTCAGACTGCAAGGCACAGCTTCTCTGAGCAGGCCAGATCTCCTGGGGAGTGACTCTGGAACAATATCAGTCACAGAATGCTGCAATCACCTTTGCTCTAAGAGAGCAGTAATAAATACACCCTTTAAAATTAGAATGGATATTTTTAAGATGCACTTCAAAATATTTTTCCATAACTATAAGAAAACTTCCTAATGAACTGCACCAGACCAGAGGGAAATCAAGGCAGAACCATGGTTTGTTAGCAAACCTCTCAAGAACTCCAAGTGAGAATCAAACTCCAAAGTTTCCTAAAGTTTTAATGGTTCCCAGGAAGGAACACGAGTGAGAAAGTGTCTCCAAGCCTCAATCAGAGCAGAGAACTGGAGGCAGAGATGACAGGTGGGAACAAAGAGAAGCCAAGTCTTGGTGCCCTGGGGCACAGCAGGGTCTGTGCCACCAAGGGCTCTGAGGAGACACCTTGTCCTGAGCCACTGGGGCCTCCTGGCACAGCCCCAGCAAGGCTGGGCACTGTCACCCCTTGTCCTGCCTTCAGCATCCCCCCCACATCCCAGTGGCCTCAGCGATCTGCTGGGACCAGTCCCTGGGGAGCCTTGGTCAGGAATGGCCCTGGAGGCTCCTTCATGCTCCCAGGGACTGCAGGTTTTTCAGAGGACTTTGGGTTTTGCTTTTGTTTTGGAGTTTTCGAGAGCTTTGTGTAATCATGGCCTCCAGTTATCTGCTTTAATTAGTCTCTTGAGATCCTTTGTCAGTAACAACACTCAGTGTTCATTAATACTTCAAAGTACTTCAGTTTTTTAAGGTACTTTCCTTTTTCCTTTCTTCTCTGAGTGTCTGAGAGGTTTTTTGGCAACCATGGCCTCTTATTCTCTCCTCTAAGGAGTCCATGAGGAGCCTGTGTTGGGGATGGACCTCAGTGAATTCCATTAACGCTTTGAGACACTTTGGATTTTTCTTCTGAATTGGACTCCTGGAAAGGTTTGTGCAATCTCCCCTCAGGCCCTGAGGTTCAAGGGCTCAGTACCAAATGCACCACGGGGCTCATTTTAAAAAAGCAAACCATGATAAACATGACAAACCGTGGCTCTGCTTTGATTTCCCTCTGGTTGAGAACATATACAGCAATTTGTTAGATTCAGTATTTTCGCTGCTTTGATCTTGACATTTTCATGACCATTTTCATGAATAATCTTTGATAAAACTCTGGAGGTGTTTCTGCAAACAATGATTCTGGCTGACTATCAAGATACAATTTACAGGCATCAGTAGTAGTTTAGTAACACAGTTCTACATTCTTTTTCCTCAATCTCATTCAGGTTAGGAACAATATTTCTGTTTTCCACAGAGCTCACACCTGTTTAATTCCAGAATAATGTCCCCAAAGTCCTTTGCTGTTCAGCTTTCCTGCACTGTCTGTGGCTGACAAGGCTTGATGGGTCCTTTCCCCTCCAGCTGGAGAGGGGCTGGGTCCCAGTCCCTGAGGGCACCCAGGCTCCTGGTTGGAATTCCTGTCAAAGTGCCTCAGTATCACATCAGCCTTCACATGGAGCCCCATGGATCAGGGCATTTTTCAAAGAGATGTTGGGACAAACAGGGAGATTTGGTCTGGCAGGATCTGTAAAACAATATCCCATAACATCCACTTGTTCTGGCACAGAACACTTGGCTGCAGGGACATATTCCCATCCTTCTCACCCAGGGTTCAGGATTCAAACAGTGCTGTTTTCCCCAGAGCTGTTCCTTCAGCTGGCCTGGGAGGTCCATTTGGCCTCTGCACCCAGACTCTGGCTCTGTATTAGGACTGGTGCATCCAAACCCTTTATCTTCATGAACAGCAGAGATTTGAGGTGGATGTCCTTTTCTCACAATTGTTCTAAAAACTGCAATATCAATAATTGTGCTACTGTTCCACAATTAAATATGGGGTTGAATAATCCAATTGTTCATTATTGTTTAAGAGAATTATTTTAATTTCTCCTTGATAATCTGCCCCAATTACTCCTCCCAAGACATGAACATTTCAAGGCCAAGCTTGAGTGAGCATTTATCAAATCAAAAGCATCCTGAAGGAATCTGAATAACTGTTCTGATATTGATCATTCTCATTTGCTTCTGATTTATCCTAACTAATTCCAGTGCATAATGGTCCAGGCCTGCAGCCTCTAGGGTGGCCCTGTCAGGGGCCATCACGCCTGGAATCATTTCCCAGGCAGTCCAAGTCTCATTGTCCATGGTTGTATTTGCAAACTGGGTGCAGCCATGCATATCCAGGGGATTTCCATTTCCCACTGGGCCCATTGTTAAAGGGATGGAGCACATCTGTGAGATGGATTTTCATTGCAATTAATTTCCATCTCCTATTATTTTTCAACTGCTCTTTTAAAAACCCTCTCATCTGTCAATCAGTGCTGCTGCTTCTGGGTAGTCTGGTGCATGAAAAACCTAGCAGTCTTACTCACTTTATTTTTCACAGAAACAGACAAAGCATTTTACATCCTAGTGTCAGCAAACCCTATAAAAACTGCCAATATCATCCCTTCCTCCTTCATTCTTTGTATGCAATCTCACAGAGTTCATCAGTGATGATTGGGTCCTGGCCAGTAATTTTGTGTAGAGTACTATGCGTTACATCCCTGAGCATCAAAAGCTAAAAATTTGTATTTGGAGCATTATTTTACAATGTCGTTATTCATATGTGAATGTACATACATCAAATTTTCATTGTATTATACATATATATGCATATAATTACTGATTATAATATTACTCTTTCGTTTGCACCAATGAAGGTAAGTTCAAGATTAAAAGCTTTTTCTGTCACTCCATGTTGTAGCATTTTTGACAGCAATCATTCTCTTTGTTGATGCTGTTTTTGAGATGCCATTAATAAAATTCATCCTCATCTTCCCAAATACACAAGTTCTTTTCATTTTTCTATATTTCAATACATCCAGTGGTTCAGCTTATTTCAGCTGACTTCTCCATTGCTCTCATGATGCTCTGACCAGCAAATTCTAGGGAAGGTTTTCCCTCTACCTGGCAATTTCAGATAGGACTGATTTCTTACATTTTACATACAAAAAGCAACATTTTTTGGTGATCTAGCCAGACCACACCAGCTCTGTTTTACCAGTGGGCAGGGTCAGCAGTAGAGACACAGACACCAAGCTCAGGAATCAGTGTCATTTACTGTAGTTCAAAGTAGCAAAGTGTCACAAAAGGAGAAGCTCAGCAATGCACCCAACCATCACTACCAAAGATTGCCTGCAGTGATAAAGAGACAGGACCAGTTCCCCCCAGACTTTGCCACCACCCAGGTGCACACATCAGCTGGGGGAAGCTGTCACAGCCAAGGGCTGCAGAGCCACTCCCGGACACTGGGAATTCCTGCAGGTGCCTCCAGACACAGGTGAGGCTTCCAACCCTGCTGTGAGAGGGCCCAGCTCCGACAGTGCTGAATAAACAAACTGACAGCACTTCTAGTGCAGGAACATCTGGTTTCATTCTCCTCTTGGGTTCCTCCCAAAGCCTGGCCAGGGCTCAAGGAGGAACCAAGGCAGACTTTGATCACACACCCCCAAACATGGCCAGATGACAGATTTCATGGCATTGTCCAGTTTCTAAATACAGAAAGATCAATATATGTTTTACTAATGAGAGAATACATCTATGACAGTACTAATGACCATGCATATTTTGTTAATGAGTAGATAGAAAAATAACTTTTGGTTGGAAGGTTCATCCAGAGGTCACCTTTGGCTCAGGGCCTGTTGTCCAGGACAAGGCACTTCAGGGATGTTCTTTACTGCTGGGCTTGACAGTGCTGGGTGAATGACTAGACACACTGTGCTCAGTCTTTTCCAACAGAAAGGATTCTATATTCCAGGATTCTATCTGCTGGATTCAGCTAGGTCCATGCTGGCAGCATTACTTTGGTCAAAAAGTTCCCTCTTGCTCAGTTCTTGTGGCCTAAGGCTCCTTTAGATCCTGGTGCTCAGCTGCTCATGCTGAACCAGACGCTGGCAGAGAAGAATACAGTTCATCCAATTCCTTCTGGGACGCTCAGAGGGGAGGCTGTGGAACCAGGAGCATTGTTTGGTGTGGTGTCTTCTCTGCCCTTCACACCTTTCAGCACTTTGAAACAGCCAAGAGCTTTCTCCAAGGGTGCAGTGAAGCAGCTGTTCCTGCTGTTCCCAGCTCTGTCTTTTCCCAGTCTCTGATCTTGACTGGTTTTGTCCCTCTTGCTGTGCCCTCTGTTCCTCCTGTGCTTGGTGGCTGCTGCCCAGGACTGTGGAACTGGAACAGATCAAGGGCTCCAGCCCCTCCTTTCTCTGCCCTTGGAGCTGCCTGGGCACAGCAGCCTTTTCCATCTGGAAGCTCCACATGAGAGGGAGTCCCCACCGCTGTTCCCTGCACTCCTCCAGGAGCCCAGAGCTGCCATCTCAAGTCCCTGCTGGCACTGGGGGCTTCCAGGTGCCCCAGGCTGCTGTGACACCACTGCATACAGGAGGGAAGAGTGGCAGGGGCTGTGCTGAAAGTCAGCTCCATGTGCTGCTGCCACTGGTGCTGCTGATGGAGTCATTCATCCAGCCCTGCCCCCGAGTCAGGGATCAGATCCGGGCACTGCTGCTGCTCCCTTGGGATCCGTGAGATGGGGAACATATATGGTTGTGAAAATGCAGGATTTTAGAAGCCTATAATATGCTTAAACATGTGGAGGGGAAATAGATCACATAGGAAAAACTGTATCTAACAGACCACATAGAAGCTTAGTTGCCAGGAAAAAAAAAAAAAAAAACATAAAGTTAAGATATATTGCAAAAACTCAGCAAAGCAAGACCTAGGTGTTATACAAGCCTGACAAAGCAGAAACCTGGGGCTCCAAAAATCAGCCAGAACCAGACAAGTGGTTTTTAGTGGGACAATTTAACCTGAGGAAGAGCCAGACCTGCACTTTGCCTGCCCAGAAGCAGAGGTCAAACAGCAATCACCAAGGAAGACATACGGCCTTCATCCCAAAAACCACCAAAGATGACAGCAGGAGGTGTGGCAGCTAATTACAATCCAAAGTGGGAGAAGGCAGAGATGAGTGGGCAGGGAGATGTGGGCTTCTGGGATCAATGTGTATTTATACCTGGAACCTGTCTTGACCAGGTACACATGGTTTGGAGGAGATATCCGCCCATGTGTCCCAGCTGGCAATGAAACATACGCTCTGCAATTTCTGTGTCAATTCCTGATTCCCAAAATCAGTGTGACACTCCAGATGCTCATGGAACCAAGGGCCAGTGTGACACTGTGGGGCCTCATGAAAACAAGAGGCCATTGTGAGCCTGCAGGGCTGTAACATCCCAAAACACTGAAATACTGGGGGTGACCAAAGGCTCCTTTACTTGAGTTTGGTGCACAGGAGAAAACCTGTCCAGATATTCTCAATATGTCAAAATGACACATAAACTTTACTGGAAAAGTACATAAAATTAAGGAACTCTTGAAAAGGAATTAATACAACACCCAATTCAACACAAAACACTCACCATAGCAGGAACTTTATTATCTTCACCTCATTTAACCTAGAAGCCTTTAAACACTTCAGTTGCTTTGGTACCTGAAACTGTTCCATATAAAGAGTATTAGGAGAGGAAAGAAAGAGAGAGAGAGAGAGAGAGAGAGGAAGACAGAAGCTCAATAGAAAGACACACACATGGCTACCAACTCCTTGGGTTCCAGTGTGGGTGAGACACAGACCCCAGCAGAAGGCAGGGTACACACCATGGGCTCAGCTTCTGCTCCATGTTTTGAGCCCCTGGACCTTTGTTGGTCCCCCCCAGGTGGGACTTGTGATTGCTGGGGCAATCAGAGCCTGGGTCAGCACCAGCCCACTGTGTGACTGATTGACAGCTCATCCCGAGGTGTCTGGGACATTGATCTCATCCAGCCTCTGACAGCGACCATGGTGACACTGCGGAACCTCATGGAACCATGGGTTAGTTGTGACAATGTGGGTTCAGGGACACCATGGAGACAATCTAGAACCTCATGGAATCAAAGAGACCATTGTGACACTCAGGTGACTCATGGAATCAGGGGGACCGTTGTGATACTCAGGGATCCCATGGAACCAAAGGTCAGTGATGAGGCTGTGGGGCCTGTAGAACCAAGGAGCCATTGTGACACAACTGGGCCAAGTGGAGCCCAGGGGCCATGGTGACACTGCAGAAGCAAGGAGAACATTGTGACGAGGAGAATATTATAACCAGGAGCGTATTGTGACACTAGAAGGAACTCATGGAATCAAGGAGAACACTGGTACACTTTGGGGCCCTGTGGAACCAAGGGAACATGAAACAGGTCTGTCTGGCTGGGACTCCTGGGGCTACCTGACAGGTCTGGCTGACCTTGGCATGTCGAGGGCTGTTGCTCATCAGCCCCTCAAGTGCTGGGGCTCTGTGATTTCCTTCCTCTGGAAAAGAACCGTCCTTCTCATTGAAGTAGCCATGGCCAAAATTTGGATTCCTTCTCCTAACTTCCTTATATGCAAAGATTGTTGCCAGATGAAATCTGTCATGACAGACAGATCTGGCTGGTTTGGCTACCCAGAGGTCACTTCTCATCTGCCTTTGAAACACTGCGACCCATATGCTTTTCTTTCTTATGGGGAAAAAGGCATCCATGGCCGAATTTGGGATTCCACTTCCAGAATTCCTTATATCCAAGGATAGCTCCAAGAAAAAAGCTGCCATGACTGACAAGTCTGGCTGGTCTTGGCTTCCTGACAGCTGTCTCTCATCTGCATTTTGAAACACTGGGGCTCAGTGCTTTCCTTCCTAATGAAAAGAACTCTCTTTCCATGCCAGGCACTCATGGCCAAAATTGATATTGCACCTCCAAAAATCCCTGTGTCCAAGGATTACTCCAGATGAAAGGTGCCATGAGAGACAGGTCAGGCTGGCTTGGCCTATGGTGCTCACCCCTCATCTTCTTCCAAAATATTTAGGCTTCATACTTTTCTTTCCTATGAAAAAAGACATTCACCTTGACCAGGTGCCCATGGCCAAAATTGGGATTTCACCTCCAAAACTCTGTACATCCATGGATTGCTCCCAAGTGAAAACTGCCAGGATAGACAGGTCTGGCTATCCTCAGCCTCTTGAAGGCTGCCTCTCCCCTGCTTTTGAAACTCTGGGGCTCAGTGCGTTCCTTCAAATGGAAAAGAACGATGGTTCTTGTCAAGGTGTCCATGGTCAGAGCTGGGATTCTGTCTCCCAAATTCTGTATGTCAAAAAAATTTCTCCCAGGCAAAAGTTGCCAGGGCAAAATGGTCTGGCTGGCTTGGCCTCCCAGGAGCCACATCTCTCTTTTTCTGCCTTTGAAATACTGCAGCACGGTGCTTTACTTCCTATGAAAAAGAACCAACACCCTTATCAATGCAGTAATAGCCAAAATTGGGATTCCACCTCCAAAATCTTGTGTATCCGAGGGTTACTTTCCGACAAAAGTTGCCAGGACAGAATTCAGGCTGCCTTTGGCCTCTGATGGCCACCTTCCATCTGCCTCTGAAACACCAGTGTTTCCATTCTTTCCTTCTTATGGGAAAGAACTGTTTCTCTTCCAGGTGTTAATGTCCAAAATTGGTATTCCGCCTCTGAAATTCCATATATCCGAAGATGGTTACCAGAAAAATTGCAAATACCATCAAGTCTGGCTGTCCCAGTGCATCTGATGTCTGCCCTTCATCTGCCCCTGCAACACTGGGGCTCAGTTCCTTCCTATAGAGACCATGGTGACATTGTGGGGACATCAAGGAACCATGGAGACCATTGTGACACTGCAGGGTGCCATGGATCCAAGGGGCCATTGTGACATTGTGGGGCCTCAAGGAATCAAGGGGACATTGTGACACTGCAGAAGCAAGGTGACACTGAGGGGCCTCGTGGAACCAACAGGTCATGGAACAGATCTGGCTGGTCTGATCCTCCCGGGGGCCACCTGGCAAGTTTGACTGATCCTCGCAAGCCAAGGGTTTCTTCTCATCAGCCCTTGAAGTACTGGAGCCCCGTGCTTTCCTTCCAATGGAAAAGAACCATCTGTCCTACCCAGTGCCCGTGTCCAAAATTGATACTGAAAAATTCCTAATATGCAAATGTTCTCCAGACAAAATTGGCCAGGACAGGACAGAGATCTCTGGCTGCTCAGGCCTCTAGTGCTCACCTCTCATCTAAAAGAAACCCTGAGGAAAGTATTTGAGCAAGTTTGACTAGATGAATCTCTCATCCTCTGAAAAATTCAGATGCTCCTCTGATCATATGTGCCTTTTTTTCCTCATGGTGTATTATGCATTAAATAATTTTTCAGCTAAATAATATTATTCTTTTCACTCTACCAGTGTTATCTGACATTAAACACCTCCTCTACCAGTGGATGCAAGTCACCTGCATAAGCAAACAAAATAAAGAATCCATCATGAGTTATTTGACTCTCTTCCCATCTCTCACATCTTCTCTGGAGGTGGAGGTGCAGCTGTGGTGCCCACAGCAGCCTTGGGGCTCTGTGCCCCATGGCCTCCCTTCTGGGCAGCCTCTGCCAGCTCCTGCACAGCCTGTGGCACCTGTGGGCTGCACTGACAGCCCTGCCCTGGGCTCTACCGGGCTCTGGGCCAGCAGAGAGGCTGAGCAGAGCTGGCCATGGCTGGGAACAGGCCCTGATCCCTTCAGGATGATGGAGCTGTGCCACAGCCAAACTCAGCCCAGGGCAGACCTGGGCTCAACAGCCAGAGCTGGCAATGTCTGGGGACAGAGGCTGGCAGTGACAAATGTCCTGGGCCCCTCCCTGCTCTGTGCATGCCACCAGGGGCACACAGCAGGCTCCTCTCTGGGCCACTTGCCTGTTTCCAATACCTTCCCCAGGCACTGGCCCTGCCCCACAAGGGCTGGGCTGAGTCCTGCCCCTGCACGCTCAGCCAGGCTGAGATGGACACTAATGGTGTCTTTGGCAGGCTTTCTAAGGCCAGCCCAGCTCCCTGCAAGCTGTGCCAGCTGCCCTGAGCTCTGTGCAGCACCAAGGGCCTCTCCCCAGCACAGCCCATCCAGCTCTGGTCCCACAGCTCTGCTCAGGGCAGGGGGCTCTGGGCAGTGGCCCCACAGCCTCAGCCCCTGCCAAGGGCACAGCAGCAGCTGCAGCTCAGACAGGACTCAGTCCCAGCCATGGGGACGGTGCTTGGCTAAGGCAAAAGGAGGCTCCCTGTGTGCCCTGCTCCCCTCTCCCTGAGCTGCTGAGAGCTCTGCAGCCCCTGCTGCTATCCCATCTGCCCAGGCCAGCACAACAGCCCCGGCCTTGGAGCCCTCCAGAGCTGCTCCTGCTCCAGGCCCAGGGCTCATCCCAGAGCTGGGGCAGCCACAAAGCTGTGCCCATTTCTGTTCATTCCTGCTCTGATGAGGATGGATCGTCAGCCACTTGGAGGATGCTGATACATTTTACTGCTCCAGAGGCCTCTTCTTTCTTGAGCACTTCAGTTCAGGAATCCAGTGCCAAAGACTCATGAACATTTCTTCAAAACACCCAAACAAAAAACACCTCTGGGAATAATCTAAGTTTTCAACTCTTCTGTGGTTAATTAGACAAATTTCAGAAGTGTATTCCAAGTGAATATACTTTATTGGAAGCAATGCCTAGAGAACTCTTTCCTTGGGTTTTTTCATGTTTATAGAAGGATATAAGCAATGTCCAAAATTATATTGACCCCCTGCACCTTTTAATGCAGTCTGAATGAATATGAAAATCAAGACCCTTCATGGCCATGACAATCAATAACTTGGTCTCCACCCCCTCCCCACCATTTCTCTCATCCAACCCCTCGGACTACTATGGTTCAGGAACAGTGTGGCCAGCAGGACCAGGGCAATGATTCTTCCCCTGTGCTCAGCACAGGTGAGGCTGCATTTCGAGTGCTGTGTCCAGTTCTGGGTCCCCCAATCTAGGAAGGACATGGAGGGGATGGAGCATGACTGGAGAAGGGCAACAAGGCTGGTGAGTGGTCTGGAAAACCAGACCTGTGAGGAGTGGCTGAGGGAGCTGGGGTTGTTTATCCTGGGGAAAATGAGGCTCAGGGGAGATCTCATCACTCTCCACAGCTCCCTAACAGGAGGGTGCAGCCGGGAAGCAGTGACAGGACAAGAGAACACAGCTACTGAGCTACTAGGAGTCGTATAGGCTGGACATTAGGAAATATTCTTCACAAAAATGGGTCACTGAGCATTGGAAAGAGATGCCCAGGGAGGTGGGTGCATCATCGTCCCTGGAAGTCTTTCTGGATTGACTGGATGTGGCACTGAGTGTTTTGGTCTGGGTGACAAGGTGGTGTTGGGTCACAGGTTGGGCTTGATGTTCTCCAAGATCTTTTCCAGCCTGGGTGATTCTGTGGTGATTGTGACATTGCAGGGCCCTGGGGGAGCAAGGGGCCATTGTGACACTGCAGAGCCTTGTGGAACTGAGAGGATGGAAGAACAATGGACTCATTCAGTATGGGCTACCCTGTGTGTGTTCATAACAACAAAGATGGTTTGGTATTCCTTGAAGCATCCTGTTTCCACCTGATCCTCAGGGTAACAATCTCCACATACAATAGTCCATAAATCTTCCCACCTTTTGGCCAGAAGCCACTCGCTTTGGGAAAGGACTATAAAAGTGACTTTCTCAGAGGAGACCCCCGAGATCTCCCCAGACGGCAACAGACATCTATTGGCTGCTCCACGAGGATTCGTCTGCCCGTCTTGGTAGCTATAATCCCGACCCCCCTTTCTCTCTCTCTCTCTCTCTGTCCCACTATCGCATTTTGGTTGGCACTAAATAAAGTGCATTTTTGTAGAAGTAAACTGGTTTTGTCCCCTGCTGTGTCTTTTGCGCTCTGAGATCCATAAAAGAACCAGTCACGACTCCCGCTCGGGTTGGGCGGACCGTGACATTATTTGGCAGATTCGGCAATTGGATTCCCGATACTGGAGGAGTTGGGATTTTCTGTGCACTTTGTACCAGGGGAAGACCTGTGCCATTTCAGCCACACCTAGCCTGTCAGTACCGTAAGGACTGAACAGTGTTAGAAAGCAAGGGAGGTGGTATTGTGTTATTCCCGCAATCTGCACACAGACCCAGGTGGATAATCAACTCCATTTCAGTTATCGGAGAATTTTTGAAAGGATCTCAACTGAGCAAAAGATGGGACTTGTGTTTTTTGTTGTTTGCTACTTGGTGTAGTGGAGGAGACAACCATTGTGCAACTAAAGAGATCCTCCCAAGCAGTTTGGTCTCCTCAGCCACCCAGGGAAGAGAGGGGGTTGACCCCAGCAGAAGTCTGGGTGTCAAGTGTTGACCTCCCTGAAGTGGTTTTTCCCCCTCGCACATAATAGTAACTCAGAGGTTACAGTTGTTGCATAATTATTGTATTTGACTACTTGGGATCGCGAAGAGACAAGTGGTTTTTGTAATTAAGTTAGTACCTCCAGAGTAGTGTGTCTCTTCACCCGCTCCAGGGAAGAGAAGGGATTCACAGTTTCAGCTGTGCTTTTTGTGTAACTTTAAGTGTGTCTCCCTGAGAGTGGTTTTGGTCCCTTTGTAAAAATGTCTGAAAATGATAAAGCTGCATATTATGCTTTACTAGCTAAGTATAATGCCAGACCCTCCCAAGCGGGGGAAGACTGGGCACACAGTAATTGGTTTAATTTAGAAAATGTCATTGACCGGATACATTCTTTGCAACATGAAATGAAATTCAAACTGAGCAAGAAAAATAAAACCACACTTTGCACAGTTCTAGGTGCTTGTCTTTCAGGTGCTGTAGAATCTCGTTTTAAACGAGTGAGTGAGGAAAATGCAGTGATAGACTCCTTGCAAAACCTGGTGGAAGCTTTGCAAAAACTATTACAGGAGAAAACAAATCAGGTAGAAACTCTGCAAAACCAACTAGAGCAGGAAGGAAATCACAACTATTTGCTACAATTATCACATGCCTCACAACATGCTGATACACCTAATGAAACACAAGAAAAGGAAACATATCACATAAAGCAGATAAATCCACAGAGAGAGTTAGTACACGTATAAGATAGTGGGAAAAAAGGCTGCTCTAAAATGAGACCTCTATTTAAAACGGAATATAGATACCTGAATGACGAGGATTTTGACCCCCACATAACCTCCAAAGAAATACCATACACTGCTACTGAATTGGCCAAATTAAAGAAAGAATACTCACGTCTCCCACAAGAATCTGAGACCGAGTATGTTTATAGAGTTTCACTCACTGGAGGAGATCAAATTGAATTAAGTGAACAAGAATCCAGTGGATACTGGGGGCCTGGAGTTTTCTTAACAACTGGAAACACTCGTGTTCCATGGTCTCTGACACAGCGTGCAGCCTACTGGGCTGGGGGACTTAGCCCCCTAGAAAGAGGTGATCCTCTAGCCATAACTGGCACCCCAGACCAACTCTAGAAAACATTCATAAAGCTGCCTGCTTGCAAATTATGCATGAAAGAAAATTCACTGCTGACCATAAATCACCTATGCATTCACCTGTAAATGTAAAACAATACCCTCTTCTCTCTGGTGCCAAAGTAGAGGTCAAACCAGTTATACAAGACTTGCAAAACTCCCCTGTATGGCCAATCCAAAAACCCAAACCTGACACTGTAGCTGTGTACCAATGCATAGATGATGTATTGATAGGAGGAGAAGAAAAAGAAGAAGTGAGGGATGTGCAACAGAAAACAATTTCACACCTAAAAAGCCTTGGTTTGAAGATTCCTTCACGGAAAATTCAAAAAGATTCTCAGGAAGTGAAGTTGTTGAAGACAGCAACTACTGGGACTGCCCCCCGTGACGGGGTAGCCCAGAAATCCTCAGTAACAGAAGGAACTGTAAAAAATCTGGCAATAACAGAAACTGAGAACTTGGGCAACAGCGATGACAAACCTGCCTCAATAATTAAAGTAGCCTCTGCTTTCTCCCCCCAGACAATCTTTGTTCACTAATTCTTTGTTCACTGATGCTTCTGCTGAGCAAATTATTGCTGGGGGATGGGATGACTCTTGGGTTGGGGTGCTAATCATTATTTGGGGTGTTTTCTATCTTGAAATGCAGAGTGCCTCCTTTGTTTGCAACTACACTGACTCCTATGCTGTGTTTAAAGGAGGTACAGAGTGGCTTCCTTTTTGCAGCAAAATGATTGGGAGTTAACAGAACTTCTGTCTGCATAGTTCCATCATTTTAACTTCCTGCCTCTTTGTGGCAGATTCTGTTGTGTTCACTTTTCACAGAATAATGCCATGGAACGTGAAGATTAATTGCTGAATCCCTCATCAAACCTGTATAGAGTTATAGCACAGGACCTTACAGATGTATTTTATTTTGTGAAGATCCAAAATCAAAATTGAACAGTTGTACAATTTTCCCAAAAAATCTATGTGTGGGAAAAACAATACAAAATATATAGGGGAACTCAATGTTAATGTTGTAACACCTACTACCCAACCACCGGTTATACTGAGCCTAAAAACTTTTGAAATTGGACCTTGGGTAATTCGGAAAACTGGCCAACAGCTAATATTGTTTAATTCGGCGCGGTCTTTTAAACAAGTCAAATTGCCAATGCAAAACAATGTCTCAGAAATTCATCCAGCTTGTTCACCTTTTCTTGGGGTGGACAAACAACCAGGTTACAAAACCAGGAGGATCCTTTCAAGAAATAAACAAGAGACATAACCGGTGTTGTGGGAACAGGATTGGGAATTTTAAATAGCATTGATTCAGAGGTATTAATGAACAAGTTGGTTGCCACCACCAGAGACCTGACCAAATTGAAACAACCTCTGCAGTCCTCTTTAACAGCCTTGGGGATGCAACAGTGGTTATTATCAAACATTTTACCGGATTGGGAAAAGGCAAATGTAAATTATCACAAATTGATAATTGATGCTCTTGGTATTGCTCAAAACAACATCTCCTTAGCCCTCAGCTGCATCCAGGCACAGCTTTAGATACAAACAGTTGTTGCCTCAATTATAAGGGAAGGGGAAGAAGGCATCTTCCCTACTGAAATCCGGACAATAATTTGGGACAATGCTAATGATTTTGAAAGGAAGTTTCAGTCCTGGTGGAATTTGGTAAACTTTACCTACAACCCCAGCACAAACACAGCCACAGCCTTTGTGCTGACAATACGCAACGCTTCAGTGCATTTGATACACCGCATCATTGCATTAGGATTGAATCACAATGGAACTATTCTCTATCCTTTCAAGCATAGAGAATGGGCCCGTCAAATTGGTGAGAAATGGCAAACTGTTAATTTGGAATCTTGTCTTGTTCGGGAGCAACAGGGTTTCATTTGTGAGAGCAATGCCATTGTGGCCCAAGACATCTGTTTAGACACAGAGCAAAATATCTGTCATTTTGAAATACACCTTGATGAGACTCTTGCAACAGTGCTGGTGTACATAGGAAATAGATGTGTGTGTGTAAGAACTGCTTGCAACTTAGTGATGGTAGAAAATGTAACAGTGGATCTAAAAAATAATTTAAATTTTTGTGTTTGTAATTTTACCACGATCATGGGCTGTGACTTTTCCTATACTGCTCCAGTTATGTCTTATCACCTTTTGCAATCCAATTTTACACTGATTCATCAGTTAGTGCCTGCTCCCATCGGGATGAACCTCACTTTGATTAAACAATTGTTGCTTCACCAGGATTTAACTGTGACCTTGGGAAAGATCAAGAAAAATGGACAGAAGATCCTGGTGACAGTTCATCACGATGTGAGAGAAATACATCCGGTTTTAGAAAGGGTAAAAGGGGATGCTGAACCCAGGTGGTGGGATACTCTTTTTGGGTGGCCACCTACTGCTACCGGCATCCTAAACAAATTTTGTCATCCCATTGTTGTGCTTTTGATTTTGGTTTTAATCAGTTTTGTTTTGTCAGTCATTCTATACATCCTGAATTGGAGAACGGTAAAACGGCTGACACAATTGGCATCAACAATGGAAGCACATAATTTGATCACTATTCCACCAGCTTAAGATACCCCTAAAGTTATTGACACCAGACAAATTACACGAGCAGTAAAAGTCAGGCCTTTAACAGCAAACTGATTAGAATTGTTTATTACTTGTTATAATTGGTGTGGTTAGTTTTAGTAATGTTAAGTTTTTGATTGAAAACGGTTTTGGAAAATAATTGTTTTAATCATAAAAACATATTATAATGGATACTGATTTGTTTTAATTCTAATTGTTTGAATTTTAATAGTTTAGATGTTATTTTATTGATTTGTTTTAATTTTGATTGTTTGAAAATTATTGTAGCCATTATGATTGTGAATTCTTTGATTATTTTTGTGTTTATTTCCTTCCTTTTCCTTTCCCTTTTCTCTTTTCCCTTTTCCTTCTTATCCCCGGTTATTTGTTTTCTCTGTCCCTGTTCTCGGGATGTGCTATCAATGACGGGTCCTGAAGATGCTACAACGTCACAACATCATGCTGATGGAGTTTCTCAGCGACGCTCGTTGGTCACGGGGTGATGTGAGAGTCCATCTGAGCCTCTCGTCTGTTTCTGCCCAACGACCCTCGCCTGAGGCCTGCGCTGGCCAGGGATGGGAGCAACGCCAAGGGACTGTTCCACAGGTGATGCATACCAGGACTGGTTTCTCATGACAACTAGTCACGGCGCGCTGACTCCACAAAGCTCCCACAGATGGAAGAACAATGGACTGGTCCGGTATGGGCTGCCCTGCGTGTGTTCATAACGACAAAGATGGTTTGGTGTGCCTTGAAACGTCCTGTTTCCACCTGTTCCTCAGGGTAATGAGCTCCACATACAATAGTCCATAAATCTTCCCACCTTTTGGCCAGAAGCCACTCGATTTGGGAAAGGACTATAAAAGTGACGTTCTTAGAGGAGACCCCCTGAGATCTCCCCAGACAGCAACAGACATCTATTGGCTGCTCCACGAGGATTCGTCTGCCCGTCTTGGTAGCTATAATCCCGACCCCCCTTTCTCTCTCTCTCTCTGTCTCTATCCCCCTATCGCATTTTGGTTGGCACTAAATAAAGTTCATTTCTGCAAAAGCAAACATGTTTTGTCCCCTGCTGTGTATTTTGCACTCTGAGATCCCTAAAGAACCAGTCACGACTCCCGCTTGGGTTGGCTGGATCATGACACACCTCAAGAGCAGACAGACAGCAGTATCAGATGAATCAAGATGCCATTATCCCCACCCATAAAATCTTGGCTAAAAAGTAAAAAAAATGCTCAGTAAAACCCACTCACCCTTCAACAGCTTCAGTTTGCCTGTGAGCAAGTCTGACAGACAATAGAAAGTGACTGTAGGCTATTGTGCCTTGAATGAAGTGACTCCACTTTGGGAGCTAAGACAGAGTACTGTGGATTTAATCAGCGTAAGCAGCTTGATAACCAAGATGCTGTGGCAAGAGCAAACAGAGCTTTGAAGGCTCCATGAAGATTGGATCAAGACTGGTAACAGGAAAGAAGAATGATTCAAATAAAAATGTTGCAAAATGTGTAAGCTTGTTTGTGTGATGTTTACCCCAACCAATGTGGTAAAAAATTACCAGCTTTCCTAAAAATGGTATATAAGCACATGTAGCTGAGAGTAAATTTGGATTCTGATCAGCAGTCAGTAGACCCCCTCTCTCTCCCAATCATTGATTCTCCAGTGCTGAGCGCTGCCGTGCCGGACACGCTGGATCTCCAGGAGGAGCTGGAGCCCAAGGCAGCAAAGTGGCACCATTGACATTGCCAATGCATTTTTCTCCATTCCTTTGGAAGTAGAGTGCAGGTCTCAGTTTGCTTTCACCTGGGGGGACATGCAGCACACCTGGAAGCGACTGCCCCAGGGGTGGAAACACAGCCCCACCATCTGCCACCAGCTGATCCAGGCTGCACTGGAAAAGGGTAAAGCTCCAAAACATCTGCAATACACCAATAACATAATTAATAATAATAATATTGTAATAATAATGTGTGGAAGAACATGGCAATAAAAGAAGCTGAGAAAGGAGAAAGGATCATCCAGACTCTGCTGGAAGGATGTTTCGCCATTGAGAAGAGCAAAGTCAAGGGACCTGCCTGAGAGATCCAGTTCCTGGGAGTAGAGTGGCAAGATGAACAGAGCCAGATCCCCACTGAAATGATCAATGAGATCATCAGAGTGTCTCCACCCACCAGCAAGAAGGAAACACAAGCTTTCCTAGGGCCATACATTTTTAGAGAATGCATTCCTGAGTGCAGCCACATTGTGAGCCCTCTCTACCTGGTCACCCTAAGAAGAACAATTCCAGCTGTGGCCCTGAACAGCAACAAACCTTCACCCAGACCAAGCAGAAAATTGCTCATGCAATGCCCTAGGCCCAGTCAGGACGGGAGCAGAGGTGAGGAATGTCCTTCACTCTGCAGCCAAGAACAATGGCTTGTCCTGGAGCCTTTAGCAGAAGGTGCCTGGGGAGACTCAAGGCCGAGCACTATAATTCTAGAGCCGAAGTTACAGAAAGTCTGAAACAAACTACACTCACAAAAAACCCCAAAAAACAAAAACCAAAAAAACCCAACAAAATCTATAATAAGAAAGTTCAAGCCGCCTCAAAAGAAATTATCACAAAAGCACAACTCCTCCTGGCACCCTGACTCCCGGTTCTGGGGTGGGTGTTTAAAGAAAAGGCTCCTCTACCCACCACGCCACCCACACCACATGGAGCCCATGGATTGCTCTCATCACACAGCATGGCCAGATTAGAAACACAAATCACCCTGGAATTTTAAAACCACTTAAAACCGGCCACAAGATAAAATCTTTAGTCTCACTAACAAAAAGGAACAGAAAAAAGTAACCCAGGCTAAAAAGCTCCACCAACATACAACTAACTACCAGCACAAGAAACACGCTGTGCTCTTGTCACTGACATTTTCTGTCTCATGGTTGAGATGAACCAGAAGTGGAAAGTGGCCGCAGGGAGCCCCACACGACGAGTCACACAAGCTACTGAAGGAGAAGGTGAATCAAGTGCACTTGCTGAACTCAAAGCCATTCAGCTGGCCCTGGACACTGCTGAAAGAGAGAACTGGCCAAAGCTCTACCCTTATACTGAATCATAAATAGTAACCAATGCTCTGTGGAGTTAGCTAGAAAGGTGAAAATAGGCCAGCTAGCAACATAAAGGAAAACCAATTGAGGCTGATGATGAGTGCAAAAACATTGCCACTCAGACAAACTATTTGTAAAAGTCCTTCATGTAGAAAGCCACGTCCCCAAAAGTCAGGCTAATAAAGAACACTAAAACAAGGAGCAAATAGATCAAGCTGCAAAAATAGAGATGTCACCAATAAATTTAAATTAGCAACATAAGAGAGAGTTGTTCCTAATTCAATAGGCCCATACTGCCTCAAGCCATCAAGGAAAAAATGCCACCTATAAGTAGGCACAACACTGAAAAGCACATTTAAATATAAATTGCACTTCTCAAGTTATCCATAACTGTAAGACATGTGCTAAAATCAAGGAAGCCAAACCGATAAGGCTTGCCTAATATGAGGAGCACTATTCCAAATATAGGTATAAAGAAGCCAAATGAACTACATCACACTGCCTCAAACCCCCCAAGGCAAGTGCTACGTGATCACAATTGTAGAAGCCACTACCAGATCATTAGAAACCCACCCTGTACCTCACACTACTACTCAAAACACCGTCTGAAGCCCAAAAAAGCAAGTCCTATAAAGACACAACACCCCTGAGAGAATCGTCAGACAACAGGACCCATTTCAAGAACAGCCTTAGAAACACCTCAGCCAAAAAACAGGATATCGAATAAATAGATCATATCCCTTAGCACACACCAGCTGCCAGGAAAGTTGAACTGTACAAAAGACTACTTAAAATTACCCTAAAGGCACTTGGCAGGAAAACATCCAAAAATTGAGAAATGAACTTAACAAAAGCCACCTAAATAGTCAACACCTGAGAGTCCATCACTCAAGCAAGTCCTGCCCAGTCTGAAGCCTTGCACACAGTGGATGGGGATAAAGTCCCTGTAGTGCACATAAAAGGTATTTTAAGACTGTTTAGATTAGGCCCACATCAAGCAAAGGCAAACCAATCCGTAAAATTGTTTTTGCTCAAAAACCTAGTTACACTTAGTAGGTAATGCAGAAAGATAAAGAAACCCATTGAGTACCACAGAAAAACCTAATCTTAAGTGAGAACTGTGTGTAAATTTCACTGTGGATGAAAATATATAACAGAGTTTTAAGAAGGTTAATTCTTTATTTAATTAAGATTAATTAAGGTGTTATGAAGATGGTAATAGAATAAGGAGTAGATCATATCTTAAGTTGCAATGCCATATGCAAGCAGAAGTATACATTCTGTCACCATCTGCTGAAACCAGGTGGAGCAGGGCTCCTTATCTCTGCCATGAGCCATCCCTCACAACTCTTCTCCACAAGGAGTTATACCTTATGGGAGGTGCCCCACCCAAGGAGAAAAGCCAAGTATTTCTTTCTGAAATTTGAAACATCAGAGCAACCTTTCCCACTAAATTCCCACAAGAAGACCTGGCTCTTCATCATCACCACTAGATGTTAAAAAAGTATCTACACCCTTCTCCAAAATTATTGCTTCAACAAAATCACATCTGTCACTCCAAGAAAACTATAGGTGCCATTATTCAGACTGTAACCAACACTTGAGCAACAGGGTTACAGGTTGCATTCTGACGTTGCCAGTGTCTTGGTCTTTATATTGCTATACTTTTATTTACATTTTCCCAGTGAAAAACTGCTATTCTAAATCCCATATCTTTGCCAGAGAGCTCCTTAATTTCCAAGTCATATCAATATAGAGGGAGGGAGTTTACATTTTCCATTTCAAGAGAAGCTCCAGAGCTCCTCAGCAGACACCTGTCTGTCAAACCAAGACAGTGCCCTGCTGCAGCTCCATCCCCATGGCAGGATCCGCGCTGGATGATCCCCAGGGACCCCCGGTGGGCAGAGCCCCCCTGAGCCCTGGTGCTGCTGATCCGTGTTGGGAAGACACCTGGCTGGGGGCTGCACACCCTCCCCGTGGCCTGGATTTTCTTTGCATTTCTCTTTGTCCTTCCCAAACACCCAAAACCAGGGTAAAAATAGAGATGTTAAATAACGACCTGCTTGGGGACACGGGGGGATCTTCCAGGGGATGCGGGGGACGCTCGGTTCCAGGGATTTGAGGGGTCCTGGGAGGGACCTGGGGGTTGCTCTGGGCATTGGGCACCCCAGTTCCAGCGGCTCTGGCTGCACTGGGAGAGGAGGAGGAGCGGGAGGAAGAGGAGGAGGGGGAAGAGACGGAAGAGAAGCAGCGGGAGGAAGAGGAGGGCCACAGGAGGAGCGGCAGGAAGAGGAGGAGCGATTTTGGAACCACGCGCTTCTCCCGCACGCCCGCACAGACCGCAGCGTCCCCCGGGAGCGGCAGAATCGCCCCCCAAGAACCCGCAGGTGAGTGGGGAGGGGGAGCTCGCCCCTAATCCATCATGGGGGGCTCCGGGAGGGTTTTAATTTGCGGTTCAGGGGTTGTTTTGATTCGCAGGAGCTCAAAGCCGAGCCCCGGAGCGGGGAGAGCGCAGAGGGGCGATTCCAGAGCCGGAGGACCCCCGGCAGCCTGGAGGGGTGCGGGAGGTTGGTGCTGAGCGGGCTCCGGGCCCCCGAGGCTGAAAGGGGCGCTGACTGCTCCAGCTGCCCTTGGGCAGCGCCACCATCAAACCCAACGCGCTCAGCCCTTGTTTTCCTCCACAAACCAGGATTTTCCAAACCTTGGCTGCATTGAGGAGGAGAAGGCCATGAGGACGAGGTCGATGTCCCGGGAGCCGCAGGCAGGTGAGGAGGAAGTCAGTGCCCCTTTCCCCCTGTGTCCTGCTCCATCTCCCAGCCCAGCATGGCCCCGGCTGCAGCACAGCCCTGGGGGGATCTCCTTGCCCTTGCCTCTGGCACGGAGGCAAATCCCATCCTGTCCTTGTCCTTCCTCCCCAGGCAAGGAGCTGAGCACGGACAGCAGGGAGGACAAATCCCCGCGGCACAGCCTCGGGCAAGAAGCCGTTTGCAGCGGCTCCACGGCACAGGAATGCAATGGGGAGGAAAAGCCCTGCAGATCCTGCAGCAGGAGGGGCTGCAAACACACAGCCCGGGGATCCCAGCAGGAAAGAGCCAGCCCGGGCCGGGGAGGCGGCCGGAGCTCGGAGCTGGGGCTGCGTGAGCAGCTTCACCATGGGGAGAAGCCCCACAAGTGCTCGGAATGTGGGAAGGGCTTCAGGTGGAGATCTGACCTGATCAGACACTGGAGAATCCACACAGGGGAACGGCCGTATGAATGTGGGGAGTGTGGGAAGAGATTCAGCCGCAGCTCAAGCCTGACTGTGCACCAGAGGAGCCACACTGGGGAGAGGCCCTATGAGTGTGATAAATGCGGGAAGAGGTTTCTGAGAAGAGCCCATCTTTTCCATCACTATCGCTGTCACTTGGATGAGAGGCCTTATGAGTGTCCTGACTGTGAAAAGGGCTTCAAGCACAACTCTGGCCTCATCACTCACCGGCGCATCCATACTGGAGAGAGACCCTACAAGTGTCCCGAGTGTGGGAAGAGCTTCTCACAGAGCTCCAACTTGACCAGACACCAATGGAGTCTCCACTGAGAGAAGCCCTGTAAGTGCCCCGAGTGTGGGAAGAGCTTCATGCCCTGCTGCAGCTCCATCCCCATGGCAGGATCTGCGCTGGATGATCCCCAGTGACCCCTGGTGGGCAGAGCCCCCCTGAGCCCTGGTGCCTCTGATCCATGTTGGGAAGACACCTGGCTGGCGGCTCCACATCCTCCTGGCTCCCATTGCAGTCTCCAATTCCCATTCCCACTCTCCTTCCCTCTCCCTGTTGCCAATTCTCTACCCAGTTGTCATTCCCATATTCCCAGTCCCATATTCCCTGTTTGTTGGGAATGATAAGGATTTCACAGGAGGCTCTCACAGATATGTATATATAACATTTCCATTTCTATATTTCCAGCGTTGGTTCCCATATTCCTATTCCCATATTCCAGTTTCCATTCCCTGTTCCATCTTGTATACCCCCATCCCATATTCTCTCTGCAATTGCTATTTCTATATTCTGTGTCCCTTGCATATTCCCATTCCTGCTTCCTCTTTTCATACCCATTGTCATTCCTTGTCCCCATTCCCAGTTTTGAAATGTGTCACACTGAAGCCTCTTTCAGTCCCTCCGAGAGAGACCAGAATGCACAATTTAAATTTAAAACCTCTTGAGAAATAAAATAGCATTAAGCCACTCGAACATGAAATAGTGGTCTGAGCTATAATTTAGGTAAGTAGAATATTAATTGGCGTATATATGAAGGAGAAATATAAATCTTAGTTTGAAGTATGTAGAAATATGTTTTAAATGCCTTAAAAAGTAAAACGACAGAAGCTGATGTAAAAAACAAGCTACAGTGAGAGCTTAAAAACACAGTTCTGTGAAGAAGAAAAATAGAGTAAAAATATTTTTTATATTCTTCAGATAGAACAGATAGACCATGTGCAGAAGTTCAGCATAAACATTCGCGTTTGAGTAGCAGAATTTTAATAGGTTTAGGAGAAATGCTTCAGCTTTTGGCTCATTGAGTTATTTGTCGATAAAAATCTGTATATTGCAGTGAGAGCTCTCTCTTGCTCCTTTCTTATCACTCTCTCTTCCTCCACCACCATCATCATCACCACTACCAGCATGCGAGAGAAGAAGAAGAGGAAGATGAAGAAGAAAAGAACAGAAGAAGAAAGGCCAGGGAGCATCTGCCTCTGGAGACTCTGCACCAGCCGCAGCTTCGACCTCTTGCAGCAGAGAGCTGCTCCTGCTTCCATCAGGACTTTATGGCAGAGAGATTGAACAGGGACTGGAGAGCCTTGGGCTCTTTGCCTTTGGAGCCTGACGTGCCTACACAAGAAACAACTTTACAGCAGCCAGCAGCTGCTCTGCTCTGGGAAGATCTAAAGCCACAACCAACCCCCACAGCCGGTGCCAGTCCCGGTTGTGGGCACTGCTGGAGGCCCAGGCACATTTTAGCTAGGCCTTTTTCTCAAGTTCTCAGTATTTTTCTCAGGCCATGAAACTTTCTCATCCTCTAGCCAGGATTTTTCCCAGGCCAAAGACTCCTTCTTTACTGTAAACACAAGAGAAAAAATCATAACAGAGATAAACACCTGCAAGGTCCATGAGAAAGTCAGGGAGGATAGGTGTCTCCTTCTCTGACCATTGATCTGTTTGTATTTTGTTTTCCATGAACTGCCTTATTTAAGGCAATGGTTTCTTTCAAAAATTGCTCTTCCTTGCTCTTTTCTGCACCAAGCAAGAGAGTGTCTTGTTGGTGTTTTTTCACTGCTCCATAACCCTTCCACGGCAACAGAGCCAGACACAGCATCAGAAAATCACCACTGCTGTGTTTTGGCAGGACTTTGGTTCTGCACGTTCCAAGCAACAGCAGCTTGTGGCATTTTTGTCACTGAAGCTCAGCACTGACTGAAGTGGCATTTTTAATGCACTCCCTAGCTGCAAAACACCTTCAGACACACTTTAATGACAGACAGGCTGTGGGACCGGGGGGTTTCTGGACGGTCGCGGGACAGACTCAGGAGCTTATTATTTGCTGTTCTTCAGGGTTGTATTTTATTATAGGGCGTGGGTATAAGAGAGAGCTTAGAGAAAAGTTAGAGATTAGAGGTAATAAGAGTGGAGAGGAGGAGCAGGGAGGGAAGGGGAGAAGCAGGAACAGGAGAGGAGAGAAGAGAGAAGTAGAAACAGAAGATAAGAGAAGTAGGGAGAAGAGAGAAACAGAAGGATTTTCCATTTGCAGTACAATAAGTATTATTCCATAATGAATATTCTAAATTCCAATAACCAATCTAATACAATATACTAATTTCCTAATATTTGGATGCAACCTATAGGAACAACTAAATTACCATGTTTTAAGGCTTTACCCTTATCTTGAGATCTTTCCTGCCAGGCTTGGGACAGGATGTCTCTTGGTTCTTTGGCATGTATGGTATTTGGTTTTATCTAAACAAAGGAAGAGGCCTCAAACCTTAACATAACTATTTTCACTATCTATCTCAAATACTGCTAACATCTCTATTTCATCTATTGTTTCAGAACTGCTTGCTAGGCATTCATAAGTCTTTGCTATTCCTTCACCAACATCTCCCCCATTTTGTTGAACAACAAAAATATTAGAAACTGTCTTGGTCATTATTTTCCTTATACACTGGAGTATGCAGGGTAAAAACACTAATAACATAACTATTACTAATAGAATAAACAAGCCTATTTTACAGAGTTCCTTTAGCCAAGAGGCAAAGCTCCAACCTTCGAACAACCTGTCTAGCCAGGTTGGATCACTTGTAGTAATTTGGTTAGCTAAATCCTTCAAATTGTGCAACTGTTTATGAATAGAAACAGAATGATCTGATAAATTCATGCAACACAATCCTTGAAAATCTTCACAGCCATGCCCATGAGCTAGTAAAAGGAAGTCAAGGGCTGCTCTGTTTTGTAGAGTGGCATGTTTCACTGCTTCTTCATCTGTCAACAAGTCACTAATTGCAATTGATGTGGCATTTACTTCTTTACTGAGCCAACATCCCAACTGATTTAACTGTCTCAGAGCAAATGTAGTGCTCACCTGAGGTAAAAAAATGCTTGTGATAATTGTCGTGCCAGAGTTCCACAGGCGAAAGTCACTTTCAAAATGATGTGCTGTGGAGGATCTGATTTTTCTACATTTCTTTTTGACCACCTCTTTAACACTGGGGGCTGTTATGGTTAAGTTGTCCAAGTGCACAGGGGCCACCTTCTATATATGAAGGTATGCCCTACCGTGCTCTGTCTCCACAAATGAGCCAAATTCCCTTGGGAAGTTGTATTGGAAGTTTGCTAAATCGACTTGCGTGTGGCTCAAAATATGTGAGAAGTTTAGTTTGATTACACCAAAAAGTCACATTGCTATAAACTGGGTGATATGGGGTAACATTTAAATGAGGACTGTCTCCTTCCATGAGATGAAAGAAATAACAACTGTTCATAGTTACTGAACCTAAGATTTCAGCTCTTGGAGATCAAATTGACCAACTTTAGAATTGTCAATATAAGTTTGATATTTTTGGCTGGGATCTGAAAGAGCATGAGGATCATGGTAAGGCCAGTACCTCTCAAGGGTAACATTATCAAAACCTTTTGGGAAAGGTACTCCAACTAAACAGGTTGAAAAGGGTTTTTCAGGACTTGTGTTAGATAGGCAAATGGTATCAGAGCCTGCAGACTTGGCTAAATTAACCCAAATATTTGTCTTTGGTTGACTTACAGGTAAAGCTTGACTACAAAAACTAAAACAAAAGAAAAATAACATGCATTCACACAATCGATACAACTCCATTCTTTTCCTGAGCTGTTTCTGGCAGGTGTAAAATAGTTCCTTGTTTTTCCATTATTAACGGGGCTGCTGTGGCATCACCTCCCCCTCTGTGTTTTATAGCGAGTGTTCCAGGGTGTGGTAATAAGGCTGAACGGGAGAATTCTGGTCCCGGGTTGGGTTGTGGTGCTGTAGGCGAGAGCGTGGCTGGAGCGCGGCGGGCCGGAGGCGGGGCTGCGGTGAAGGCGGCACGGCCGGATCTGGGACCGCGGCGGCGATGGGCAGCGGCGCGGGGAACGCGGGCTGCTCGGGCGGGTCGGGGACGGGGCACCGCGACGGCAGCGCCGGCACCGGACAGCAGCTGAGCAGCGACGGCTCGGGTGGTGGGGCGAGAGAAGGCGGGCGGGCCGGCGACGCGGCTGCAGCCGCGCTCCGGACAGGACGGTGCGAGCGGCGGCTCCACGGCCAGCGCGGCTGCGGGGCCATGGCCAAGCGGAAACGCTTTGCCGCAGGCGAGCTCCGGCGGCTGGTTCACTGTCCGACAGGCTCCCCCCGGTTCGGGAAAGGGGACCGTCCCCGGGGGCGCCTGCACGGAGTGAAACGGCGCAGTCTGGCTGGCCGGGGCTGGGGATTGCAGCAGTGGTGTGTTTATCAAAGCCGTGGACACAGCAGAGTGCTGGGCATGTAACGCGCCGGGCACAATGGGCTCCACGTGCGTAATGGCGGCGGCGCCTGGCGGTGGGGGGGGCAGGGGAAGCCATGGGCAGGGGGGAGGAGGGCAGGGGCGGTGCGGCGGCAGCAGCAAGCAGCGCGGTCGCGGTGGGGCAGGGGCGGGCAGGCACGCAGGGGCGGGGTCGGTACGCGGCTGCACGGGGGCTGGGAGCCGGGACAGGGACGGCTGCGGGCACCGAGGGGGCGAGGCTAGGACGCGGCGGAACGGCGGGCGGAAACGCGAGGATGGCACCCGAGGCGGCGGGATCGGGGGGATGAGGGGGGAAGTCAGCGGCAGGGCAAGCGCAAGGGGTCCGGGAGCCGCGGGAGGGGCAGAGACAGGCGGGAGGGGGGGCGCGGGGGGGGACGGGGCCGGGGACGGGTGTGGACACCGAGGGGGCAGGCACAGGAGCGGCAGATGGAGCGGGGGAAGGGGCGGTGGGAGCAGCAGGACGGGTCACAGGATCAGGGGTAGGGGGAGCGGGGTCCGGAACGGCGGGAGGGGAGGGCGCAGTGGCAGGGGTCTGCGGGAGCGGGGATGTTGGGACTGCGGGGTCCGGGAGGAAGATGGAAGGCTCATCGCAGCGCGAACTGGCGATCGTGGGGCTGCAGCAGCCACAGGCGGCTGGTCAAGCAGGGCGGTCGCAGCGGGCTGACCCTTTCCGGCAAAGAGCTGGACCAACGCCCTGCAGGCTGGAACGAGCTCCGCAGCTCCCATATACCGGCGGGAAATATCATTAAAAAGCTTAACACCAACCATGTCCCAAAAGTTCCTAGTAAAAACTGCAGAGTGGTCTGTGTTCAGGAAATTAACTAGGGTCCACTCTAGGAGGTTTTTTAGCTCCTGCTTTAGCAAATCAATGTGACTACAGCCTAATAAATGCTGTAGTTGCTCATAAAGAGCTCTCTCGTGTGCAGAGTGAGTCTGTCCCGTTATTGGTTTAATATACTAGCCTCGGTAATCGCAGATACAGCGTCCAGTGTCCGGCCCTCCTCAGAGACGCTGGCCAGGCAGTGTCGCGGCGCGGGGCGCGCTGTGCTCCCGGTCCCTTCCTCTGAGCTGTGCCTCAGGTTTCGCTGTGCAGCTGCCAAGCGCACTCGGGGACCTCCCTGTCTCCAGACTTAGAGCGATAGCCCAGGCGGGGCCAAGCAGCGCCGGACCGTGCTCTGTGCACAAGGCAAACTCCCGCTGAGCTGCGGGGAGCGCCCTGGCAGCGCCCTCGAAGAGCTCAGACACCACCGGCCAGCGGCAGGGTCGGAGCCCCGAGGCCATCAGGCAAATCCGGCCAGAGCTCGGCTCCCCTCACTCGGCGGTTGCCTTGATGGAATGAGTTTAAAGAGCTCCGGCCCAGAACGCTGTCAAACAACGGAAAGCCGTGCTCACGGAAACCGAGGAAGTAATTAAAAGTAGGTCTAATTACTGTCCATAGAAAAACATCCCACAGCGAAGAGGGTGAAGTAGCTGGCCCTGAACACGTTGGGCGCCAAACTGTGGGACCGGGGGGTTTCTGGACGGTCGCGGGACAGACTCAGGAGCTTATTATTTGCTGTTCTTCAGGGTTGTATTTTTATTACAGGGCGTGGGTATAAGAGAGAGCTTAGAGAAAAGCTAGAGATTAGAGGTAATAAGAGGGGAGAGGAGGAGCAGGGAGGAGGCCTCAAACCTTAACATAACTATTTTCCGTATCTATGTCAAATATTGCTAACATTTCTATTTCATCTGTTGTTTCAGAACTGCTTGCTAGGCATTCATAAGTCTTTGCTATTCCTTCACTAACACTTTCCCCTCACAGTTCCAGTCCTTTCCTTGACCCATCCCCTCCCTGTTCGGAGGATGAGGAGGAGGCAGAGGGAGGAAGTGGCAGCAGAAGCAGGAGGAGAGAAGGAGCGAATCAACCGCGTTAACCCGGAGCTCCCTGAACTCGCAGCCCCCCCCGGGACCATCGCCCCACATCCCAGGTGCCCGGGGAGGGGGAGCTCGCCCCAAATATCCCGGGGGGTCCCTGGGTTTGGGGTGTTTTGGGCGGGATGTTTGGAGCTTGCAGCACTCCCAAGCCAAGCTGCAGATGCCTCTCGGGGGGACATCGGGGGGTCCTTGGGAGGTGTTTTTGGGGGTCCCGGTGCCGGGAATGGCTGCTCCCAGTATGAGTCTGGTCACTCCCAGTATGATCCTGCTCACTTGCAGTTTAATTCCAGTCACTCCCAGTATGATGCCAGTTGCTCCCTGTCAATGCCAACATGACCCCAGCAGACTCCACTATGATCCCTGTGACTCCCTGTCTCTCCCACTGTATCCCAGTCACTCGCACTTCCTCCCAGTTCCTCTCAGCATGATTCCAGCTGCCCACTGTCCATCCCAGTATGATTTCAATAACTCTCAGTGTGATCCTAGTATGATTCCAGTCTCCCAGAATAGTTGCAGCTGTTCCCAGTTCCTTCCAGTATGATCCCAGCTGTTCCTAGAATACTTCCAGTCCCCCTCAGCATGGTACCACTCACTCCCAGTTGTCTCCAGCATGATCCCAGCTGTTCTTGGTGTGGTTCCAGTCCCCCGAGTGTGGTTACAGACTCTCCCAGTATATCCCAGCTGCTCAGTATGGTTCCAGTTACCTCTGAATGATCCCAGTCTTTCCCAGTTACTCCCAGTTGCCTCCAGTATGACCCATTTCTGTCAGTTGTCCAAAGTATAGTTCCACTTACTCCCAGTATGATCCCACTTGTGGTCTCAGTTCCCTCAGCATATTTCCAGTAACTTCCAGTTGATCACAGTTGCTCCCGATGAGTTTATGTTTGCCTCCCAACATGGGCCCAGTAGCTCCCAGTAACCCCCAGTCAGGTTCCATTCACACCCATTGTAATCCCAGTAGCTCCCAGGATGATCCCAGTATGGCTCCAGTCAGTACCAGTATGGTCCCAGTCACTTCCAGGAGGATCTCAGACACTTCTGCTACAATCTCAGTCACCCCAGTATGACCCTAGTCATGCCCAGTACTATTCCAATCATGCTCAGGGTGACTCCCTGTCATTTCCAGTGTGGGCCCAGTTGCTCCCAGTCACCTCCAGCAGGGTTCCAGTCAGCCAATTTTCCAGTCACTCCCAGACTGATTCCAGCATGATCCCAGCCAGTTGCAGTAGGATCCCAGTATGGCCCTGGCACAGGCATAGCTGCTCCCATTAATCCAATGTGGTTCCAGTTGCTCCCATTTACCCCCACTATAGTGTCAGTCTTCCCGTGTGTATCCCAGGTGCTGCCAGCATGTTCCCAGTCACTACCAGTCACTGAGATTGTGCCAGCCTGATCCCAGTTGCTCACAGCCACTCCCAGTCATGCTCAGTGCAGTCCCAGTTGCTGCCAGTATGATCCAGTATGATCCCAGGGTCCCTCAGCATGCTTGCAGTAATTCCCAGTCACTCCCAGTGCCAAGAACAGGAGCCTGGTGCAGGCCCATGGCCCCTGCCTGGCCCCAGCAGGAGGGAGGGCTCTGAGCCCAGGGCTGCTGGCAGGATGGGCTGCTGTGGCCAGCTGGGGGCCCTGAGCAATGCCCAAAGCCTTGTGCTCTCTGCAGCTGGCCAAGGGCAGCAGCAGGGCTGAAGGGTTCGTGTGGCACAGGCAGCCCGAGCTGTGGAGCCCTCAGGCCCCGTGGCAGAGGCGCCCTCAGGAACGGCACCGGGACTGGCACCGGCTGTGGGGATTGGTTGTGGCTTTAGATCTTCCGAGAGCAGAGCAGCTGCTGGCTGCTGTAAAGTTGTTTCTTGTGAAGGCATGTCAAGCTCCAAAGGCAAAGAGCCCAAGGCTCTCCAGTCCCTGTTCAATCTCTCTGCCATAAAGTCCCGATGGAAGCAGGAGCAGCTCTCTGCTGCAAGAGGTCGAAGCTGCGGCTGGTGCAGAGTCTCCAGAGGCAGATGCTCCCTGGCCTTTCTTCTTCTGTTCTTTTCTTCTTCATCTTCCTCTTCTTCTTCTCTCGTGTGCTGGTAGTGGTGATGAGGATGGTGGTGGTGGAGAAAGAGAGAGCAATGACAGAGGAGTGAGAGAGAGCACTGGCTCTAATACAGAGATTTTTATTGACAAATTACCCAATGAACCAAAAGCAAGCACCTGAAGCATTTCTCTTAAACCTATTAGAATTCCATAATACTAAAGTCTACATATAACTTGTGCATATGGCCTATCTGTTCTACGTGAAGAATATATAAAATATTCCTACGGTCATTTTATTTTGTCTAGAACTAAGTTTTTAATGCCTCAATGCAGCCACTATTTTATAGGAGATTCCACAGCTTTTGTTTTTTATGGTATTTAAAACATATTTCTACATACTTCACACTAAGACTTATACTTTTACTTCATATCTATGCTACTTAATATTTCTAATTCCTTATACTAAAACTTAGACCTCTATTTAATGTCTGTCTATTTAATGTCTGTGGTTTCCTGTATTTTAACTTCACAAAATATTTTAAATTTAATTCTTGCATAATGTTTGCTTTTGGAGGGGGTCAGAGAGGCTTGTCTGTTCCACTCCAGCAACCGGGAATTGGGACAGGGACAGAGTGGGGACTGGAAAAGGGACTTCAGAACTGGAATGACAACAGGAACAGGGAATGGGAATATGGGAACAGAACAGGAAATATGGAAATAGAAATTGGGGAGAAAATATGGAATGGGGATTTAGAATATGGGACAGGGAACAGACATGGGGATAGGGCAACAGGATTGGGAATGGGAATATGGGAAGGGGACTGGAAATATAGAAATGGAAATATGAGAATGGGACTGGGATCAGGAATACTAGAAGGGGAACAGGACAGGGAATATGGGACTGGGAATATGTGAACGGTAAGCAGGTAGAGAATACACAACAGGGAATGATACCGGGAATGGGATCTGAACTGGGATGGGGGCAGGAGTGGTGTGAGATGGGAATGGGCTGGGGGCAAGGGCAGTGACAGTGGGGAGAGGAGAATCCTGGACAGGGGACAGCAGGAGCTGGGTCAGGGGGAAACGGGGAGGGTGTCATGGCAGGGGATCCTTGATCAGCTGCCCCAGAACCTCCGTCAGCATCTTCCAGTGCAGCCAGAGCGACGCTGGGGCTGGGGTGACCAAAGCCACGAGCAACCCTCAAGGAAACCTGAAGTCCCTGGAACAGAGAGTCCCCCACACCCTCTGGAAGATCCCCCTGTGTCTGCAGGCATGTCTTAGTTCAATATCTTTATTTTTACCCCAGTACTGGATGTCTAGGAAGGACAAAGAGAAATGCAAAGAATATCCAGGCCACAAGGGAGCCAGCACGAAGCTTTTCCTGCACTCAAGGCACTGGCAGGGCTTCTCTCAGTGGAGACTCCGTCGGTGTTGGGTCAAGGTAAATCTTCTGGAGAAGCTCTTCCCACACTCAAGACACTTGTAGGGTCTCTCCCCAGTGTGGATGCGCTGGTGCCTGATGAGGTGGAAGTTTCTCTTGAAGCTCTTCCCGCAGTTGGGGCAGGAGAAGGGCCTCTCATCCCTGTGAGTGCGATAGTGCTGCAGAAGGCTGGAGCTGCTCTCAAACCTCTTCCTGCATTTATCACACTCATACGGCCTCTCCCCAGTGTGGCTCCTCTGGTGCACAGACAGGCGTGAGCTGTGGATGAATCTCCTCCCACACTCCTCACATTCGTAGGGCGTCTCCCCAGTGTGGCTCCTCTGGTGAACAGCCAGGTTTGAGCTGCGGCTGAATCTTTTCCCACACTCCCCACACTTGTAGGGCCGTTCCCCTGTGTGCATTCTCCGGTGTATGATCAGGTCAGATCTCCACCTGAAGCTCTTCCCACATTGCGAGCACTTGTGGGGCTTCTCCCCATGGTGAAGCTGCTCACGCAGCCCCAGCTCCGAGCTCTGGCCGCCTCCCCCGGCCCGGGCTGGCTCTTTCCTGCTGGGATCCCCGGGCTGTGCGTTTGCAGCCCCTCCTGCTGCGGGATCTGCGGGGCTTTTCCTCCCCGTTGCATTCCTGCGCCGTGGAGCCGCTGCAAACGGCCTCTTGCCCGAGGCTGTGCCGCGGGGATTTGTCCTCCCTGCTGTCCATGCTCAGCTCCTTGTCTGGGGGAGGAAGGACAAGGACAGGATGGGATTTGCCTCCGGGCCAGAGGCAAGGGCAAGGAGATCCCCCCAGGGCTGTGCTGCAGCCGGGGCCGTGCTGGGCTGGGAGATGGAGCAGGACACAGGGGGAAAGGGGCACTGACTTCCTCCTCACCTGCCTGGGGATTCCGGGACATCGACCTCGTCCTCATAGCCTCCTCCTCCTCAATGCAGCCTAAGTTCGGGAAATCTTGGTTTGGGGGGAAAACAAGGGCTGAGCGCGTTGGGTTTGATGGTGGTGCTGCCCAAGGGCAGCTGGAGCAGTCAGCGCCCCTTTCAGCCTCGGGGGCCCGGAGCCCGCTCAGCACCAACCTCCCGCACCCCTCCAGGCTGCCGGGGGTCCCCCGGCTCCGGAATCGCCCCTTTGCGCTCTCCCTTCTCCGGGGCTCCCGCCTTCCCCCCTGGCTCTGCCGGGGATCCCCAGAACCGATATCGCCCCGTCCCCGCCGATACCGGGCGATCCCACATGGGAGGCAACAAGATCCCGCCAGGGCCATTTCCGGCTCGGCTTTGCGCTCCTGCAAGATCCAAACATCCCCTGAACCGCAAAATAAAACCCTCCCGGAGCCCCCCATGATGGATTTGGGGCGAGCTCCCCCTCCCCGCTCACCTGCGGGTTTTTTTTGGGCGATGCTGTGGGTCACGGGGAAACTCCGACCTCACCGAGCCGGTGAGGGAAGCGCGTGGTTCCAAAATCGCTCCTCCCCTTCCTGCCGCTTCTCCTGTGTCCCTCCTCTTCCTCCCGCTGCTTCTCTTCCGTCTCTTCCCGCTCCTCCTCTGCTCCCAGCGCTATCCCAGCGCAACCAGAGCCGCTGGAACTGGGGTGCCCAAAGCACTGAGCGACACCCAGGTCCCTCCCAGGACCCCTCAAATCCCTGGAACCGAGCATCCCCCGCATCCCCTGGAAGATCCCCCCGTGTCCCCAAGCAGGTCCTTATTTCACATCTCTATTTTTACCCTGGTTTTGGGTGTTTGGGAAGGACACAGAGAAATGCAAAGAAAATCCAGGCCACGGGAGGGAGTGCAGCCCCCAGCCAGGTGTCTTCCCAACACGGATCAGCAGCACCAGGGCTCAGGGGGGCTCTGCCCACCGGGGGTCCCTGGGGATCATCCAGCGCGGATCCTGCCATGGGGATGGAGCTGCAGCAGGGCACTGTCTTGGTTTGACAGACAGGTGTCTGCTGAGGAGCTCTGGAGCTTCTCTTGAAATGGAAAATGTAAACTCCCTCCCTCTAAATCAATATGACTTGGAAATTGAGGTGCTGCCTGGCAAAGATATGTGATTTAGAATAGCAGTTTTTCACTGGGAAAATGAAAATAAAAGTATAGTAATATAAAGACCAAGACACTGGCAGGGTCAGAATGCAACCTGTAACCCTGTTGCTCAGGGTGTTGGTTATAGTCTGAATAATGGTACCTATAGTTTTCTTGGAGGGAAAGATGTGGTTTTGTTGAAGCAATGATTTTGGAGAAGAGTGTAGTTACTTTTTTAACATCTAGTGGCCTGGTCTTCTTCTGGGAATTTAGTGGGAAAGGTTACTCTGATGTTTCAAATTTCAGATTTTATTTAGGTAGGAAATGCTTGGCTTTTCTCCTTGGGTGTGGCATCTCCCATAAGGTATAACTCCTTGTGGGGAGGAGTTCTGAGGGATGGGTCATGGAAGAGATAAGGAGCCCTGCTCCACCTGGTTTCAGCAGATGCTGATAGAATGTATACTTCTGCTTGCATCTTTCATTGGAACTTAAGACATGATCTACTTCTTATTCTGTTACCATCTGCATCCTACCTTAATTAATACCTTCTTTCAACTTTGCTCTGTATTTTTATTCACAGTGAAACTTTACACACAGTTCTCACTTAAGATTAGGTTTTTCTGTGGTACTCAATGGGTTTCTTTATCTTTCTGCATTACCTACCAAGTGTAACAAGGTTTTGAGCAAAAACAATTGTACAGATTGGTTTGCCTTTGCTTGAGGTGGGCCTAATCTAAACAGTCTTAAAATACCTTTTATGTGTACTACAGGGACTTTATCCCCATGCACTGTGTGCAAGGCTTCAGACTGGGCAGGACTTGCTTGAGTGATGGACTCTCAGGTGTTGAGTATTTAGGTGGCTTTTGTTAAGTTCATTTCTCAATTTTTGGGTGTTTCCCTGCCAAGTGCCTTTAGGGTAATTTTAAGTAGTCTGTTGTACAGTTCAACTTTGCTAGCATCTGGTGTGTGATAAGGGATATGATCTATTTATTCAATCTCCTGGTTTTTGGCTGAGGTATTTCTAAGGCTGTTCTTGAAATGGGTCCTGTTGTCTGACGATTCTCTCAGGGGTGCTGTGTCTTTGCAGGACTTGCTTTTTTGGACTTCAGACGGTGTTTTGAGTAGTAGTGTGAGGTACAGGGTGGGTTTCTAATGATCTAGTGGTGGCTTCTGCAATTGTGATCACGTAGCACTTGCCTTGGGGGGTTTGAGGCAGTGTGATGTAGTTCATTTGCTGGGCTTCTTTATACTTATATTTGGAATACTGCCCCCACATTAGAGAGGCTTTATGGGCTTGGCTTGCTTGATTTTAGCACATGTCGTGCAGTTATGGATAACTTGAGAAATGCAATTTATAGTTAAACCTGCTTTTCAGTTTTGTGCCTACATATAGGTGGCATTTTTGCCTTGATGGCTTGAGGCAGTATGAGCCTGTTGAGCTAAGAACAACTCTCCCTTATGTTGCTGATTTAAATTTATTTGTGACATCTCTATTTTGCAGCTCGATCTACTTGCTCCTTG